>NW_019384386.1:370320-402132 GCF_000671375.1 Centruroides sculpturatus | reverse complement strand
GCGAGCGAGCGAGAAGGGATGATGATGTTTCTCGCTCGTTTTACGACCGCGTCGACGCGGGCAGACGGAGAAAGTGGCATAGAAACGACGATGTCATACGTTCGCGATCGGGAAGACGTTTGTCCCGTATTTTCGGGTGAGAATAAATAATACTAATTCATTTTCCTTTTACAGCGATTCACGATATTTGGTGAGAAGAGACGATCCGCGATAAATATCAAACTGGAGATATTTGCTGTCGCCAGCGGGATTTGTCGTTTCTTGCTGGCTACTAGATTCGCATCTGCATAGTCGCGCCCTAAATTTTCTTCGGTGCTTTACGTCCGATTCAGGGCCCACCAGTGGCCAAGCGGTCTTCATACCCTGAACACTGGGAGTTCGGTCGTGGATTCGCGCCTCGCTTGGACGGGCTGGCCACGTGGAGTTTTCCGGTTTTCTCCACGTCTACAACGTCTAAATAGGGGCCAGTTTCCCGTAAAAAGGCATCCCCTAAGCAGATCGCCCAAGTGTTGCGTTGCCATAACTTGACAAACAACAACAACGTCCGATTTGGGGGAACCCCTACGATTATCCGGAAGTGCCCGGCCAGAGCGCTCAATTATTCTTTCCGCGTTCTTTCGGAGCGGGAGAACTCTTCGCTGGCAGCTAAATGCTGCCTCGATTCGTTTTCGAAAATGCAAAATACCCGGATCTGGGTCAGTGGCGTAGCATAGTGGGGGCGGCAAAATTTCACACAAAATAATAATATCTTGTAAAAAATGTGAACCATTTTATTTCATATTCCCCTCGCACGTACGATTCGGACCGATTGAAATGAGCAAAGGGAATAGTGTTACCATCCGGACTGTCCGGATGGTAACACTATTCCCTTTGCTCATTTCAATCGGTCCGAATCGTACGTGCGAGGGGAATATGAAATAAAATGGTTCACATTTTTTACAAGATATTATTATTTTGTGTGAAATTTTGCCGCCCCCACTATGCTACGCCACTGACCCAGATCCGGGTATTTTGCATTTTCGAAAACGAATCGAGGCAGCATTTAGCTGCCAGCGAA
Organism: Centruroides sculpturatus; assembly: GCF_000671375.1. Taxonomy (NCBI): domain Eukaryota; kingdom Metazoa; phylum Arthropoda; class Arachnida; order Scorpiones; family Buthidae; genus Centruroides; species Centruroides sculpturatus. The sequence continues at coordinate 401,075 of NW_019384386.1, read as the reverse complement.
GAGTTCTCCCGCTCCGAAAGAACGCGGAAAGAATAATTGAGCGCTCTGGCCGGGCACTTCCGGATAATCGTAGGGGTTCCCCCAAATCGGACGTTGTTGTTGTTTGTCAAGTTATGGCAACGCAACACTTGGGCGATCTGCTTAGGGGATGCCTTTTTACGGGAAACTGGCCCCTATTTAGACGTTATAGACGTGGAGAAAACCGGAAAACTCCACGTGGCCAGCCCGTCCAAGCGAGGCGCGAATCCACGACCGAACTCCCAGTGTTCAGGGTATGAAGACCGCTTGGCCACTGGTGGGCCCTGAATCGGACGTAAAGCACCGAAGAAAATTTAGGGCGCGACTATGCAGATGCGAATCTAGTAGCCAGCAAGAAACGACAAATCCCGCTGGCGACAGCAAATATCTCCAGTTTGATATTTATCGCGGATCGTCTCTTCTCACCAAATATCGTGAATCGCTGTAAAAGGAAAATGAATTAGTATTATTTATTCTCACCCGAAAATACGGGACAAACGTCTTCCCGATCGCGAACGTATGACATCGTCGTTTCTATGCCACTTTCTCCGTCTGCCCGCGTCGACGCGGTCGTAAAACGAGCGAGAAACATCATCATCCCTTCTCGCTCGCTCGCATCTGCAAAGTTGCATCCCCTACACTTCCAAAGCTGCGAAACGAGTCCATAAGTTATTTACATTCGGGCACGGGACGAACGGTGTAGTTCGTTTCACCTCATATTTTCTTATCTTTTTATCGATACGTTCATCCCGTCTTTTAAGACAAATTTATTTGCCCGTCTACCCCGAAGATTCTAAAAAAATTCCAGACTAGTTTACACTTAGTCCTCGGAGAAAGACATCCGGAACTTTCCAACCTCGCGTTTCCGGTTCCGGCGACTTCCGTCCGTAAAGAATGGCCGAAAGGGCGCGCCGTCGTCGGTCGGAAGAGTAGATGCAACGAATACTGAAAGAATATATTTATTTAAAATTTCAGAAGACGCGGACGAGCGATTCCACAACCGAATAAAATCTCACGTCATATACAAATGAAAACAATCTAATAAATAGTATATTTATATATATATATAGATGGGCGTGGGCGCCGTCATAGAAAACTTAACTAAAAAAGTCGCCGACCACAGTATAAAATGTTCCTCGGCACGGGGGGAAGACCACCACTTTCACCCCCCCGCCGAGGGACGGGCATGACGTAGACCGGCCTCGTCTCCCACCGGGATCCTTCTCCCCCCCGAATATCGGCGGGATCGGCTCCGACGGACGACTTCTCCCCCCTCGCCCCACAAATTTTCTGGCGGGCGGGCTCGGCCCGCCGAAAAACAAAATACGCGGGGATCATCCCTTACAAAATAGGAGCGGCGAGATTTATATATAAATACGGATGGCGGCGCGAGTTAAAAAAACGTCGAGTCGACTGTACAGAAAATAATGGACGGTGCCAGTCCCGGAAGTGCCGCTCGTTAGGAATCGGCGGCTTCATTTTCCGCGGGAATGCCGGGCCGAGAGATGGCGGCCGCCGCTAGAACGACAAACCAAAGTTTAATTAAATCGGACGACTACTACGTCAGAGAAGCGGGCGCCGCGGACGCACCTCCTTCCTTCTCCTTCTTCTTGGCCTTCTTTCGATGTCGGTCGATCAGCGCCACCTCGGCTTTCAGAGCCATGTAGGTCTTCTTCAGTTCCGACAGACTCTCCTGCAAAATGGCGATTCTCTTGTCCGGATCGGTGTAAGCATCTGAAAGTGAAATTTCGGTTAGTTTCTCCTCCCGGAAGCACTCCCTGAGAAACAAAAGAAAGAGAGTTCGTACCTAAAGGAACGTAAAAGTTGAACTTGGAAGTTCGGGTGCCGGAGGCGGAGTTGGAAGCGGAGGCCGGAAGACCGCAGCGATGCGAACCGGAAGTGTTGTCGGAGGCGTATTCCTTCTGCTCGCCTGTAAACAGAACGCAAAAAGTTTCTAGTATCCGCATTATGACCTTTCCTCCTTCCGAAAACTGATAGACCGCGTGCCGAAAACCGGCTCCCTATTGGGCAGTCACCGAGAGTGCGGGGAAATTACCCGATTTCCGGTATATTTTGGAAATTTTAACTTCTCCGTAATTTCATACCGCGCCAAAATTCCCTTCTTCGTTCGACTTTACGAACTTTTCAAAAACTAAAGCCTGGCACTCACGTGCAGAAACGGTTGCAGTTCCGTCGTCTTTCCGTGTCGCGTGTACTCACACGCGGAAATTACCCAATTGAAACGCGCCATCTGCCAGCCGTAAACATAAACAACCTACTACAGTAGGTAGGCCATGTGCCAGTAGTCGAAAATGGCTTCTACCGAAATTACTTTGTTATATCAATTAAACTTTTTAAGTTTGCCTTCGATCTTATCGCAAATAAAAAAAAACCTCAAAAACGAATAATTTGGATAGGAAAAATATTCTAAATGTCGAAAGTCAGGAATATCGAATACTTTTTCGTCACCGAATTACAATTACTCCATTCCCAATACTTCATGTAGTAAGTCTGTTTGACATTAATATTTGAATCGGATAGTAATACAGCGTATAAATGAAATATATTAGCGTATTAGTGTACAAAACTATGGCGGTCGGCAAGCTAAAAAGCTTTATAGCTTTTTAGCTTGCCGACCGCCATAGTTTTTGGAATTTTCCCCATGAAAAAACCATTACTTTTTTAACGCCATCTGCTGAAGATCGCTTGCGTAATCGAAGAGGCGACGATCCGCACGGAGAGAAAGTCGAGCGATTTAAAACACGAACGAAGTAAGCCATTCGTAAACGATTTCCTAGAGAAAAATGGAAGAGCGATGCTGCGGATTTTTACCGGCAAGTTTTTGAACTCTCTCCGGAAACAGAAATGCCGCAATTCGGACGTCGCGAGCGCGAGGAACGCCGGAAAAACTCCGGTTTTTCCTCCTACGAAGCGCTCTATCGGCCATCGACCGCGCGAATCCCGAAAAGGTTACCGCTTCGACCGGGAATTTTTGTAAAAGAGACTGACCTTTGGCATTTTTAGGGTGGTTCCTCTTTCCCCCCGAAGAAAATCCTTTGGAAGTTCTCTTTTTCTTGGAGAGGCGCGCCTCTTCGATTTCGGCTGACTGGCGCTTGAGGGCGTTGGCGCTCTTGGCGCGAGAGTCGTTCTTGCCGGACGCCGCCCGATTGGCCAGAAACAGGATGGCGCTTTCTGTCCGCGAGAGGGAATCTTCGCTCTCCGTGGCCTCGGTCCCGTCCGCATCTTCGGCCAAATCATCCTTGGGGGGAACGTCGCCATCGTAGGCGGGCGAGTTGGACAAATAGGAGGGGGCGCTGTCGGGCGTGGTGGGAGGCGTGTTGTCCAGCACCGTCGAGGCCTCCACCACCCGGACCGCTTCCCCGGGGCCTTCGGGCCCGGCGGAAGAGGCGTTGGCCGAAAAGTCCACCGATGATTCGGAGGCAGGATCCAGCGAGGCGTCACTCGGCTCCGTCTCGGAACATGGAGAGGAAGAGAGGCCCAACACCGCTTCCAGGCGCGGCGGAAAAGGATCCGATCTGCCGGAGTCCGAGGCCGAGTCCTCCGAGTCCTCGGACTTCTTGTCTGCCGATTCGACTCCGTCGTTTTCCGGGGGATCCGACTCCGAGGCCGAGGCCCTCCTCTTCTTCTTCGACTTCTTCCTGTCCTTCTTGCACTTCCTGGCCTTGGAGCTTTTGTCGCTGTCCGAGCTGTTCCCCTCCTCTAAAGAGCCGGCTTCCTTTTTCTTCTTCTTCCTCTTGGCCTTCCTCTCTGATGCCTCATTCTTCTTTTTGTTCTTCTTCGTCTTCTTGAATTCCTCGTTCTTCCCGCCGGGACGGACGAAAGCGGAAGTCGCCTGCTCTTCCTCCCTTTTCTGTTCTTTCTTGCAGAAACCGGATCCTTCCGACGATTCCTTTTCCGCTTCTCGACTGCTCTCGCCCGGTCTCTTATCCTTCTTCTTCTTCTCCTTCTTGGCCTTCTTCTTCGGTTCCCCTTCTTTCCGATCCCGATTTTCGGCATCGCTCTTCCCGGAAAGGTCGGCGTTTACGTCTCCTCCTTCCGCCTTAAATAGTTTCTTCTTCTTCTTCTTGTCCTTCTTGGCGGTGGCCGCCTCCCCCCGAGGGCGGGTCCTCTCCTCCGTTTTGTGATGGCAGGAACGGCGGGGGTTGTCTTCCGCCTCCAAACCGTCGCCGTTGGCGTGTTCGGAGCGGGAGTTGCACTCGGAAGACGACTTTCCCACGCTGCCCTCCTCGTCGGCGGAATTCTCCCCCCCTAAATAGTCCCGCAGGGTGATGTTGGGAATTTTGCAGGACAGTTCTTCGGTTTCGCTGACGGCGCGTTCCAGGAGGGGTCGAGTCTCGTACCTCTCCTCTCCCGCGTCGGGACTGAAATCGGGCTTCTTCTCCAAAGGAGGAGGATGATCGTCGTTGAACGACGACGCCGAATCCGGGAGACTTTCCATCTTCCACGCTATTTCCGGAGGATGCAGGTCGTCCGAATTTACCGGTTCCAGCGTTTCTTCCAATTCCGTTTCCGTCTTTTCTTCTTCCGTTTTGGCCGCGGCCATTTCCAGTTTCGGCCCAATGGCGTTCTGGTCGGTGGAAATATCCGGCATCTCCAATCCCTCCGAATCCTTGGAGGAGAGAGCCGCTTCCGGGATTTTCTCGCATTCTTCCGGGGATTCTAATTCCCAGTCCTTCTCCACTTTTATATTCTGGCAGGGAATAAAGCCATTGGAAGTGATGTCGAAACCCGGATCGGGCAGATCCACAGAATCACCTGTTCTATGCTCGGCGGAATTCGGCCCTTCTTCGGGCGGGAGGACCGGCGATAAATTGGCAAACACCCCGATTTTGGTATCTTCCGCCGTTTCCTCTTCCAACTTTGGCAATTCTTTGTCGTCGGGCGTGTCGCCATCCTCCCACGGGTGCTCTTCCTCCTTCTCAGTTTCTTCCTTCTCAGTTTCTTCGAAGTTCTTCTCTTCGCTGGACTCTTCTGCGTCGTACGAAAATTCCACCTTAATGGTCTCGTCCGAAGTGTTGGGATCCGACCGACTCTGCGACTCTTGGCCTAATTCCGTGTCGTTCGTGTTGTGTGACGTGTCCGCTTCGTTGTCCGAGTCGGGGGGTTTTCTTCTGGACTTCCTGGTCTGCGATCCCCCGTTGCTGGAAGAATCCGAAGCGCTGTCCTGTCTTCGTGTTCTGCAAATCACCGACGCACTTTTGGAGATTTTCGAAGTGGCCAGGGACGACGCCTTCGATTTCCTCAACGACAGCTTGAACAATTTACTTCTTTTCACCAATTCTTTACTTTTCGAACCCTGAAATCACATTCGAAATTAACAATGCATCATAGATTTAAAATATAATGAATTATTAAATGATAATTTTAGACTTTTCCTAGACGTAAAAAAAATCTAGCAACGACAATCGCGGCTGTTACGAGTTTTTATTTAAAAAAACTTTTATATTATTAATTAAACAAAAATAAAATTGTGCGCGGCACCATCTGTTATCAGATTTTGTTATAAAAACTTATATTTTTAATTACAGTAAAATAGCAAAAAGCTTAATTTTGGGGGCAGGGATGAGTTTTATAAAAGTGTGTAAACATTAATAACGAACAGAATATTCATTAAGTCCCACCCCTCTCGGGATCCATCATCCTTTCTATCTACCCACTCTTCTGACCTTTCAATACCAAAATTTAACAGCATTGATACCCCTTGTATACAAGCCACCATGCCAAATTTCATTTCTTAATCTTTATCCTTTTGTTTAGGTGCAAAATTTGATAATGCAGTGTTCAACGGCTGACTTTGACTGTTCCACTGCAGTGCCTTGCACGTGGGACATGATGTCCTTTAGGTCTGTCTGCTACTGTTGCAACCTTATTCCAATAAACTGTTCTTTAAATGGCCCTGTAGCAGTTTAAAGAAATGCATGTGCTCCAGCAGTGTGATGGCCATTTCTGCCATAGCCAAAGAATAGCATTTGCTAGTTTTAGGCATTTTTATGCCTGTATTGGATGTGTTGTGTGGCTATGTATACCGTGTTTATTTTCTTTGCTGCGGTGCTGGGTAATTTTGGAACTAAAATTTTTCCCTGCAAAACCCTTTTGTGTCCTTTGAATAGAACATACACGAATTTTGGTGTGGCTTGACTTATTGATTGGAACTACAGGCTATGTATACTGTGTTTCTTTTCTTTGCTGCAGTGCTGGGTAATTTTGGAACTAAAATTTTTCCCTGCAAAACCCTTTTGTGTGTCCTTTGAATAGAATGTACATGAATTTTGGTGTGGCTTGACTTATTGGTTGGAACTCCAAACACAACAACTTTAATCATGACCAACCAGTCCTTTGGTATTAAATGTCTGTAAAATATTGTTTGACTTGCAAACAAATTTTACTTGTGATGTACTCTTTAACTATTGAATGTACCTGGTGGTGCTCTGGGCAAGAGTAACAAGAATGGTATTAAAAATTTTGTTATTTTATCCTACTGCTGTTGTGTTTGTTGCAAAGTGTTGACAGGATAAAACTGTTAGAAGGAAGGGAGTGATCCAGGTTTTGTGGTGGCCTGTATTTTTGCCAAGTTATAGCTGGATAATAAATCGGCTTCTTAATACACGATTTGGGTTTGGTTTTCTACATGATAGTAATGTAAAATATACAAATCAAATAAAAATATTACAGGCCACAGAACTCCTTTCTTCTTTCTGTCATTTCCACTCTTGTTTTCAATAACTTCTACTATTTTATTTTTTTTAATCCATTCATCATATCTATAAAATAAAATTGTTACAATATAAATGCATCCTTAAAAGATTAAAAAAAATTATTTAAAATATATTTTAACTATTAGAGTTTAGTTGTTTTAAACAATTATATACAGATTAAATAGCATTAAAATTTATTATTTTTACATCAAAGTTGGTGAAATGTCACATTAGTTACGAATTTGAGTACAGTTAAACTTTGATTTTGTGCCATTATTTTTTTACTGTAAAATTAGTAATAAATTGTGTGTGGTGCTAAAACAAAGTATCTCAAATAATACAAATTATGACCGGATGGCCAAGGTGTCAGCCCACCACTCTGAATGATGCAGAATTGGATCAGGCCAAACAGCTCTAAGAATTTTGCATGTATTTTCTTTCCTGACGAGTCGGGACTATCTCTTGCCAGTTGGCCAAATTCATTATGGGCAAGAAAAACACCTTCTTAGTGCCCACAGGATGGAAAAAGAAAATATATTAAAAAAAATAGTAATTATGTATTATAGCAAGGTGTTGTAGCTTGCTTAAATAAAAAAACTTAATAGTCTGCAACTGCTAAAAGACAATGTAAATGCTATCAAAAATATTTACAATTAATCTTTATAATTTTACAACTTTTCATTAGATTTATTTAATAGTTTTTAACACTATAAGACAGTTAAGCACTTTATCACCAACATATTAATTACTTTTACTGAGAAACAATCATCTCATTTTCCAATGATATTCTAATCGATCCAGGGAACATTCACTTTTAAATGTGTCATATAAGTTATTTAAGTACTAATTGAATAGCCAAAACATAATTTTTTCTCTTTTTAGATCTTGTTTCTTACTCTTCATGGATAAATTATATATATTAAGGTTTATATTGGGTCATCTCAAAAAGGTATGTAGTGTTTTTGTCACTACCTCAAAATAAACATTATCAAAACAAGAAACCAAAAGCTGCAGTAAGAAACCTTTAAAACATCAATGATACTGAAATACATCTACATAAGTCATTTAAACTCATTACCAGTTTCTACAAGGAAGGCATCCAGAAATTCATTTTAAGATGGGAAAGTCATTAATTCATCAAAATACTGTTTCAGATAATAAAATTTAGTGTTAAGTTTTATTTAAAAAAAAAAAGGCTGAAGAGTTTTTAGACAAACCAACATTTTGAATATTTATTACTTATTAAAAGAAGACCAAGTTATGAAAACATATTATAGAAAAATAATTTTCGAAATTAAGAAAATAAAGTTTTAGATGACTTCTTATTACAAATTGATAACTTAAAAATACACATACCTTACATTCCATCCAGTGTAATGTACAAAAAATTTTCTTTCACCACTTTCTCTTTCTATCTTTAAAACTTTAGCTTCGTATTTCTTATGCTGTTTGCCATTTCCATATTTTACTCTTATTCGATCTCCTATCCTCACGATGGCTTCGTTGCGCTTCGGTTTCATCTCGCTAATAAAAATAATTTTAAAATTGAAAGTGACATAAATACAAAAGTGAGTATAAGTGTACATTTAACAATTACACACAAACATTTATTAACACATGTGCACATATGCATAAGACAATAGGTCAAACAAAAATCTTGAAAATACATTATTAAAACTTTGGAAGGCTGTAAATAATGTTAACTATTGGCATGGATTAAAAGTATATTGGAAGATGAATCTGAAAACACATTTCTGATATTGTGACAGTTGCATTTCAAACTTATAACTCCATTAAGCCAAGGGAACAGCGTTTCATTATTTAATTTTTGATTAGTGAGAACATAAAACTGTCGAAAACCCATTTCATAGCATTAAAATATGGAAAATCATTCCCACGGTTGCAACAACTGTATGACTGCAGTACAAAGTTTTACCATAAAATGTTCAACATGGTAATTTAATACTTAACTAGTCAAATATATAGATTGTAAAACATACTTGTCAATAATACTCCAGAAATTATTAAAGAATATGATTGCATTTGTAAGAATACACATATCTAATATTGTAAAAAACTGAAAACTAAGAAATGACAGTAGGACAAAATATATTCATCTGGAATTTAATAGCTAATAAAAGTTCTTAAAACTCAACCTGACTATCCAAAATAAGAATTTGGTTAACAGATATAAAAGTTGTTATTAGATTTCAAAAACCATGGAAACAGTGATATACAGTAGAACCTCGATTATCCGGACTAATTGGGGATGAAGGTAGTCCGGATAAGGAAAAATCCGGATAATCAAAACAAATACTTTAATTTGTCTTAATGATAATACAACACGTTTTCTTTTCGATGGCATAACGGTAATATTAAAAGTAAATACTGTATTTAAATCGTGATCAAATTTTCAAGAAACAAACGTTCGTATTGCATTAGGACTACTACTGACCAACGCTAACAGACTACCTATTGTTTAAAAGGCCCTCTGGTGGCGCAAGAAGACGGATTTTATAAAATAAAAAGCAGTTGAAACTGCATTTTTTGAATAAAAATTTGACAAACTATTTATCGTTTTATGACAAGTAAAATTTTTTCGTTGCGTGAGCGGCTTTTAAGTAATGCATAAACCTTCGAGGCGCGAGGCCCTTCGGACCGCAAGGCATAGACGGTGGCCCACGTCGTCCATGCCTTACGCCGCCCTTGGTCATAGAAATGATGTAATTTGAATATAAATTATTTATAAATACGTATGTCAAGTTATATTTTTATTACTACGTAAAATATATTTAAGAGTTTACGGCTACTGTGCCGGGTGAGACGTTGTTAAAACAAAAAATGTTATGCATTCCATCACGTACATAAACAGTGTCGTAATTCGCCAAGTGCAAATCAGCAAATTCGTAAAATTTTTGTTTATTTTGAACAATCCGGATAATCGAAAGTCCGGATAATGGAGGTTCTACTGTACATTACGGATTTTAATAAAAAATAAGTAAATAAGAATTAATTTCTCCATCTAACAAATCACAATGTAATAATAATGAACAATAATGCCTTTAATATTACAAAAAAGTATAAACAAAAAAGTTTATCATCATCTAATATTAAACTTTTATGCAGATTTAAAAGTATAATTGTGCATTATAATTTATCTACTAATTCTGGTGAAGTTGGCCCTAAAATCATAATGAATTTCAAGAATATCTCCTGCATTTCTTCCTATATTGGCCAGGAAAGGCAATGGCTCTCTCTCCCTTGACTTTCTGGCACTCAAATGGGAGGTTAAGGGAACATTAGAAATTATGGTAATTTTCAATTATACCAGGATAAAATTTAAATAAAAGCTTAAAAAGAATAATTTTGTCAAATTATAAAAAAATCTCTATTTTAAAAAAACACTAAAATACTACAAGTTAAAATTGTGTGTGGTGCCATCTGTTATGAGATTTTATTAAAAAAAATAACTTTTTTAATTTTATTAATTATTTTAAAAAGGAAAACACTTAATTTTGAAGGTAGAGATGAGTTTTGTTTAAAAACAGTAAAGGTCAATAACAAGTAAAAGTTTTGTTAAGTCTGATCCCAATCAAGATATGACACATTACTTCCTTCTATCTTCCTACACTCAACCTTTAACCACCAAAATTTAATAGCACAGGTTCCCATATACAGAAATAACCCTGCTAAATTTGTTTTGGCTTGTAGGTCCAAAGATAAAATGCACAATACACATTGATACATACACACAATTTTACAAGTTTTTTTTTTTTTGCACATTTCTGAACATCGAGAAATGCAAAAACGGGAAAGTCAAAATTCCACCCTCACCATACTTTCCCTACGTTATATTCTGTAATAGCCAGGAAAGTAAAAGTGTGTGTTAAACAGTTATCAAAAATAAATCTACAATGAAAAGAATCCAAAAGCTAAAAGATAAAATATTCAATGCTGAAGTATATAAACTATTATGAAAAATTTAGAAAAAAAGATTTTTTTCCTAAAATATAAATTGTGTAATACAGGATGCTTCCAATTAATGTTAACATTAATATGGAAATAACTCGTTATTCCAAATTGGTAGAGATGAGCCACATTCTACATATATTCACCATCTTCTGCATTTAGTCCTGATCTGACTGTGAAGTTCTCAAAAAAAGTTCAGCCCTACTACCCCAGTCCTGGTGATAGCACAGCTTCACCCCTTCTTTATATAAGTGTTAACATTTTCCAAATCACACAGTTTTACATATATACAGGATGTCCCATAAATTTGTAAATAGTTTAAAAATTCATAAAAGTTGAAAGAATTGATATATTTGAATGCAGTTTGCATAAAAGTTATTGTCACAAAGGGGGATTTCTGTGTATAGAGAAAAAGGAAATAGTTAAAATTTTTGTCAATAGAGGGCACTGAATGCAAGAAAAATCACTGGAATTGTGCAAATCTGAGTCTCATAAAATGCAGGGTGTATGATTAACAGCTCATTTCTGAATTTTCCTGTTACTGGTGCTGACATACAGTTTTCATTATGATGTTGACATTGGTGGATAAAGCACTATTGGTGAAGTTGTTTTATCTCAGCCATGAATTGCCGGCCAAAACTTTACAAAGGTTTAGGACACAGAAGAGAATGAAGAAAGGTTTAGGTCCAATCACTCCTGCTGGATTGGTTTCCCTAATACAACATTTCAAAGAAATGGGAAGTTTGTGTAATTGCCCACACAGTGGTGCACCACATTTATCAGAGGTTTGTACCTCTGATGTGGCTTTGCAATAGACATTAAGTCCTGAGTGTACCGCAATAGCCCATCTTTAGTGCAGTTAAAAGACACCATTTGCCACAAAATCTCCTGCATCCATCTGGATCTGCTACAAGCTGCAGTTAACAGTGTTGTCACTCACTTGCAAACTGTCATTTGTGGTGATGGTGGACACTTAAAACAAGTGCTTTAGTGCTGTGATATGCGTGTAAGTGTAAACATTTGCCTGCATGCAAATAAATGTAATTTTCCCGTGGAATTCCAGTGATTTTCTTGCGTTCAGCGCCCTGTATCGACAAAAATTTGAACTATTTCGTTTTTCTCTACCCCCAAAAAATCCCCCTTTGTGAGAATAACTTTTATGCAAACTGTATTCAAATATACCAATTCTTTCAACTTTTTGAATTTTTAAACTATTTACAAATTTATGGGATACCCTGTATAATATTTTAACCTCACCTGTCATTTGTAGCAACTTTTTCTCCAGAATCTTTATCTTCACTTTTACCATTTTTCTTTTTCAACTACATTAAAAAAGAAAATAAAAATATATTAACACATCAAAAATATTTGTAATTTATTAGTATTTAATTCAAAATAGCTTGTATTTGTAATTTTATAGACAATAACAAATTTTTCTTGTTTCCTGCTCAAGATGTTACAAAATAATACTTTGCATTTTAAGAATGTTAATAACTTTTAAAAATAAATTTTATATAAAATAGAAAATTTAAACATTTTTAAAATAAAATAATTGAAATCCTAAAGTAGAAATTATTGTATTGAATATATACTGTGATCACTAATTAATGTTATGAGCCACTTAATATTATAGTCAAAACCTGTTTTCTCAAATCTGTTCTATATTTCCACATAAAATCTTACCGGTTAGAGTTGGGGTTTTCTGCTTATTGTTATTAGATTAAACTAGAACATTTATAGATTTATTAAAAAGTGTTCTATGCCAGTTGGCATATCACTATTCAAAAACAGCCATTCTGGGACCATTACCCCAAATAAAAACATTTTTAGAACCTTGAAAACTTTAAATAAATAAATGCTGGAATTACCATCATAACACTGACTATTTTTACTTATTAAATAACACCATAAATTGATTTCCTTTAGTTTTACAGGATATTGGTTGGATTTGGTCTTATGATTATAGCTTAATGTAATATTCTATTCATACCATTGAACTGGAGTATCCAACTTTTTGTTGCTGCGATTGACTTTTGTTCTATTGAAACTAATCGCAATGGTAGCTTGCGATTAGTTTCAATAGAACGAAAGTCAATCTCAGCAACAAAAAGTTGGATACCCCACTGTCACTATGTGACATAAGTTTATAGTAATGTCTGTACCAACTGTGATCTATTACCATATATGCAGTATGAGCAAATATTCATGCTTTCTCTTCTTAGTGATTTAATATTGAAAGAAATTTAATATATTTTTATTAAATTTTAAGAAATCCTAAGTGTTACAAAATTCTGAATAGCAATTATTGTGGCAATCAATCAAAAATTTTTGAGATTGATTTGACTGCAATTGACAAATCAAGCTTGAAAAAAAAAGGGATGGTTGAACACTCCTGCTGTAAACACATGCTGCCATGTAAAATATTATCATCCAAACAGTCTTGAACCAATGTGATTACAATAAGCAGCAACCATGCAGTGTTTAAAACTAAAGTTTCAAGATTAACTGTAGTCTTTTCAATAATATAAATAAATAAAATAAAGAATAAAAAATAACAACAGAAAATTTAAAACTTTTTCAAACAACTTGTCTTTTTTCCAATATTCTTTTTAATTGACAAGTCACATCAGAGATTAAAGAGTAGATAAGAGTAAAGAAAATTCCCTAAAATTTTTCAAAATTCCATCAATCATTTGCAGTCTTTGTGTTGACTGTCCCTTTTATACAACCAAAAAGAGCTTGTCACTCTAATGCTTAAAAATTTGTCAAAAGCAATAATTATATTAAGTTAAATCAAGTTTACGTTGTATTGGCCAAATCCAATTGCAAAAATGGGGTCAATTAATCTGTCAGTTTTCTGTACAAATGGTTCAAAAAGTGGGAATTGTATAACCAAGATTATTCTATAAGTAGGAAATTAAACACAAATATAAAAAGAATTGCTTATTGGATAGCCAGGGTGTCAACCTTATGTTCTGGAAGACCCAGGATCAAATTTAAATGATCAAAAAACTCCAGAATTTTCAGGGAGTCATCCACACTTATATATGTTGGACTCAGCCATCATCAACTGGCCACCTGATTATGGGTCTGGCCAAATCCAGATGGGCTTGAAAAAACCGGTCTTAGTACCCATGCAGCAAAGTCGAGAAAAATATTCAATGATTTTCATTAAAAGAAGACTTCAAGAAAGAAAATAACAACCCAACAAAGAAAGTGAAGAGGTTTCCAATTTCAATACCATAGAAGACAGTGATATATAACTTACTGTGTCATGCAATAAATTTGTCTCAAATTATCTACTTTTCATATAAAATAAAAGACAGTTGTTCTAAAAATACTCAGACAATCATCACTTCATTTCCTTCAATGTTCCAGAACAAACAATAGACAGCCAGACCTTCCTTTTTAGGCTACTCAGCTGCCCAGTTAAAAAGTTCCTTAATTAATTAAAAACACAGAAATCCAATTAAAATTTAAAAATTTTCTTAAAAATTGAAAATGGTAAATCTTACGACGTCTTTAATGTTCTCATCCTTATCCATTCGGGGTTTCGGCTCCTTCATATCTACTTAGAAATAGCACTGACAAATGTAGATTATGCCTCAATGTCCCTTTGGTGACAAATTTTAACAATGTGTTTGAATTTCCATATTAAAAAATTTATTTTTTTTATGTATTAAATGTATTAAAAAATTTTTTCATTCGACGGAAATTCAAAAAAATTTTCTACTTTTCATTAATAAATCTGTGGGTGAGCACAGAAATTAATATGTATTTTTTAATTTGATAGTGTCTTATAATTGAGTAAATACTATAGTTTAAGTACAAATTTGACTCACACATCACAAATGATCTTTTACATAGATATTTCAAACACTTTCAACAAACCTTCATTATATTTGAATAGTTATTTTCACATAGAGCAATGCTTGCTGCATGCCAAAATGCTAGTAAAACATGAGTGGCAAAGTTGTATGAACCAGGCTCTACACATTCCAAAACACATTAAGTTTTGTACAGTAAAAAAAATATCATATTAAAAAATTTCTGGAATTGTTAAAAGTTTCCTAAAAATTCCAGTTTTACAGATATTACATGACCTGACTCAAACACAAATATACGGTAATAAAAAAAGAAATTGTGTACATAATTTCATACATTTATTACTACATCTGTCTAACAACAAATAGGAAAATGTGGCATTAATCTATAGATAAATGAACTATACACACAACATAAGCATTATTTTATCATAACTGCACATTAATTTTTTTATATAATAGTCATTAGAGTAAGTAACAGTAACAAAAATAAATGAAAAATAAGATATTTTAGTTTGGAGTAATTTAGATTGTGTTTAAACTTACTTGAAATATTATTTTCTTGATTATATTCTGAACAAGTTTGTTTTTAAAATGTACAGTATGTATTTCCTCAGGTTTATTTGAAAATAAAGGTTTTTTTCAGGCTAGAGTTTATTAACTCGCAACCGGATAAGAGTGGATAAAAAGTGAAAGAAATATCTTATTGGGCTGCAATTCGAAAAAATGTAGACATAAATTCCCACTGTCATCCATCCATCTTTCCTTAATCTTGAGAACAAAGTTAGGTGCACAAAAGATGAGACCAGATATGAAACTTTAGGGCAAACTGGAAGTCACATTATTTCAATCCAAAAATTTCCCCTGAAAGGAGTTAGATGGATGATCAGCATGACTCTATTGTTAAAGGAAAAGTATGATGTAAAAGCCACTACTAATTTGAGGTGGAGAGCATATATTTTAAATTAAATTAGAAATATGATTAAAAATTGCTGCTGGGCTTGGTGGTGAGGTCAAAATAAATAACTGCTCATTAATCATACATTTTTCAAACTAACAAACTGTTATGACATTTGAAATAATTACTATTTTCACAGTTAATCCAATTTGGTGTCTTCCAATTCAATGATTACATTGTCTGTCTTGATGTCATTGTAGGAATCAAGATCTTGACTCCCAACTTCTGGTTCAAAATCATTTTCCTGTTTTCCTAATTACCCTTTGGGAGATAAGCTCTCAACTTTTGAACTTGACTGTGACTTTTCCATGCTCAATATTTAACAATATTTATAATTTTATTTCAAAAAATTTTTCTGTGGAAGTGCTGTCCAACTCTAGACAATTTGAAGAAGTAGAATTTTAGTTAAATGCCTTACCTTACAGTGCAATAATTCACATTTCTCTTGCTTTTCAATATGGGGTTTACTTGCTTTTCTTTCCTGAACTTTATTTGAATTACAGGATTTAGTCAAAATATGGTAACATACATTTAATATATGTCTGATGTCCTAAAAACAAAGTATGAGTGGCAAGACTGCATATGGAGAGTGTTTTCAGTGTTAAGATTCTCATTCGAGAAGAATTAAAAACTTAAAAATGAACAGTATAATGCATATAACTTATACATTACACTCTTGCTAATCCTGCCCTTAATTAATAATCTGGAATATCTCAGGATGACTGCCTATGTGGTTCTGTTTCCACAAAATTCAGATCACATTCAGTTTTCCCCGTTTACTCGAGTTTCATTTCTGCATCCAGTACAACACAGCAATAAGCCATATTATTTGCTTGCTTGCCTCCAAAAAGAACTGGTATCAAATGGCAATGGGTTGAGTCATTTGTTGCCTTTGAGAGGCTTTAGGGATATTTGCTCTCACTAATTTTGCACCCATCTGCACAAGGAATGCCTGGATTAGCAAGACTCTAATGTATTTATTTTGTTTGTACTCTACCCATAGTCTACTATATTTATTACTCTATATGCTTACATTGTAAAAATTAATAAACTGTGTTATGAAAATTTTTTCTTAAACTTCAATCTTTTAAAAATCATGCACAAGAACCTAGCAAGTGACATTCCTCTTCAAAATGTATAATTGTTTATTTATGCAGAAGGAAACTAGAAAATTATTTTGTTAACTAAAAACTAATTTTGGGGAAAGAAAACTTATTTTATAATGGTAACAAATGTTTTTGATGGTATTTAAAAAAAATTAACTGAAATATAATGTAAAACGATGAAGAAAAATATAAACAAATTAAAGTATTTTCTTTTTAAATCACAAAATTTATATCAAATACTTACCTGTTCTTTGTCTTCTTCGACCTTAACCTTCACCGGAACGCTTTTGTCTTTAGCAACTTCTTTTGTAGTAACTTTAGGTTTTTCCTTATTGTTCTTTTCTTCTTTAGTTTTACCATTAACTGATTTCTCTTTTTTCTTATCTTTAATTAAATTGCATTTTATCTTTTCCTGTTCATTTTTTAAACTTCCCCTGGTTTCAATTTTTTCTCTCTTTGGCTCAGGATTATTGGGAGATTTTGACTCCTCCTTCTGCCGTGTGCTCTCGCCGTCGTCGGACTTCGATGGACGAGACCGACGTTCCACGCTCTCATCACTCTTTTGCTTGCTTTTTATCTAAAATAACAAAATACCAAGTTTACTTAAAAGAAAAAAAAATACATATTTCTTATTTACAAATTAAAAATCTCAACTATATTTGTTTGAATAAAAATGCAAAATAATTTAGAATGGACTCTCGGTAATATTTTCTTTAATAAGAAAAGAAAATTCTACGATATATTTTCTGAATTTAGTTTATTTACACATTTATTAATTTCTTTCAAATGGAAGATTAGTCACTTGGACAATAGCGAATAAAGCAAATGCAGAATCAATTGCATTGCTAATAATATTTTTAATCACAAAGGAACATGCCACATAATAATAAATAGCTAAATGTGAAAATATCAACAAAATTGTATAATAAAATTGATTGCTTTTAAAGTCTCAACAAAAAAATATTTAAAAATTATCATCATATAATATTAGAGGAGGTGCTCTATTCCTTATGAGCTAGAAAAATTTTCAATAACACAAATTTTATTTTGGTGGTAGAGATTTCTAAATTACAGATAATGTTTTGTTGTACTTTACCTACTTCACCCTGAATATGATAGTTTTTTCTATATTGTTTGCATTTTTATCTTCATAACGTAACTATCTTTTTATAGTATTTTTTGTATAATTTCAACTTGTTGATTGTATCTTGGTACTCTGATTCCTGCAACTGAGATTTTTTTTTAACTCCTTCTGTCCTGTAAACACTAAGATGATTTTTTCCCTCATACTCATTGTAGATTTGACCAGGTCCACAATAGGGCAGCTGGACAATGAGAGTTAGGACCCAATGTATTCTGGACAAACTGCCCACAAAAAATCCCATGGGGTTTTGCCTGCCCACATTCAATCTTGGGTCCCCCGGATTGGTAGACTGCCTCGGCCATCAAACTACAGAGTTGACCAAAACTTAATTTTATGTAAAATTTTCATTTTTTCCCAAATTCTACTGGTACATTCACTTTTTGACTCATAATAATTTGTTTTTAAATCCTACCACTTAGCAATCTGTAGAATTGGCAGTTGTACTCTTATCATTAACAAACTTCAGTTTCCTTTTGATCTGGTAATTGGCACCAGATCTTCAATTACCTTTCTTCTTTTGATTGTGATTTTCAAGGTTTATAGTATGGTCCCAATTTCTCAAAAAATTAATTAATTACAAGCCCTCACTTAGAATTATTGTTATAATATCATTGAAAACACAAGTACCTTTGTAATCATTTGCAGTTATTGTTGTTGAATTTTCTTTATAAATAGTAAAATTGATACCGTAAAGTGGGAAATAAATGCTGCACAATGTAAATACAATCAAATTAGAATATTGACCAAATTATATTTTGTTTATACAACAGTTTAATTAATTAATTAATATATGGTAAATTTTGTTTTGTTATACATCATTTTGCTTACATCACAGTTTCCAAGAACCTATTCATGACCCAAAGTGAGGACTTGTTGTAAACTTATTTTGTTTTCTATTCTGCAATTAAAAAAATAATTTATTTATGAAAAGCTGATCTTTTACCTAGAATTTGACACACTGTACACACACTATACCTTAAAAACTTTTTCATAAAATTTAAAATTTGATTTTATTTTATACTGAGATATTCTAATTGTCATTTATGTAAAGTTACTATATTTGATGACAATTAAATGTTTGATATTTATAAAGTATAAAATCATTTACCTCAATATCATCAAATGTATCAAACTCCCTTATTTCTCCAGCTAAAGGAACTTTCTTCTTTTCTTTTTCAAATCATCAAGTTTGTAATTCTATATTTAAACTAATCCTTTTAAAAATTTTCAATGTATGCTTTGTATTCAGACATTAGTCAGTCTTTGATTCTGTTCTCACAAGAATACTTATAAATACATTAGACTCGGAGTTTGATTTCAAACCTGTTTTTTACTTTAATTACTTTTTATTTTGTATTTGCAAACTAAAGATTGAGAAATGCCAAAAAGTGAAGAAATATTCTGTCTTAAGTTGGTTTTTTCAGCACACACATTAATTCTTGTAAATTCAGCATTGGGTCTTTCTTAATTGCTTATATGGATGGTATAAAATTATTAAATTCTTATCTTGTGTATCTAAAACAATGACCTTAACTCTTAAACCATGACTTTAACAGGGTTAGTCTAACTCAGTGTTTCTCAACCTCTAACGAATCATCGCCCTCTTCAACGTAGTATTGACCCCTTCAATAAAACCATTACGTAGTATCGTCCCCTTCACTTCAAAATTCCGATGCCGAGGGCCAAGGCTAACACCAAATTCATACTGCATTGAATAGACTATTGACTAGTATAAAGTTATTTGTTTAATTATTGTATGATATAACAAATAAAATATCTAATTATTCTTAATACAATGTTTTACTATATCGCCAAGAAAATTGTTTTTCGCCCCCAAAATATAAATTGTTACAAATCGCCCCCTCAACATGGATAAACGCCCACATGGGGGCGATATTGCCCCCGTTGAGAAACACTGGTCTAACTTTTAATATTTCAAAAATAGTACAGTTTAAATCTTACAATCCATCAAATGTTCCTTTTGTTTAATGATATTGAAATTTCATATATGCAAATGGCTACTGATTTGGAAATTATTTTTTGTTCCAAACTTATTTTTAGAGAATGCTTTAATAAGAGTGTTAAAAGATGTGCCATTAGAATGATTCGTTATTAACGCATTTAACTCATTCGTAAAATCGAACGAGTTAAACGTGTTAGTAACAAATCATTCTAATAGTAGTAGTCTCGCTTAGTGCACATGCTCTGCAGTGATTATATTTTGAACAAAACTCTGACGAAGTTCACTTCATTAAGAAAAAGGCGCCCAACAATATTGATGTATCTAAATCTACTTGAGTATTTAAACTGTGAATTAAAAGTTGAAATGATAGAAATAACTGTCCACCCAAAGCAATCTAAGAAAAATATTTCGGATAAGGCTGCATTTGCAACATTCATATCTTCGATTTTAGAAACAGCCATTTAGTTATAAACGAATTGGTCAAAAAGTCTAACCAAATAAGAATAACGATGACATCATTCTTGTTTAACTTGCTCAACTTTACAAATGTACCCTAAGTAGTTATTTGAACTCAACATAGCACTCATTAAATTATATCTTCTATTCAATAGACTTCATAATCTTCCATATATTCAGTCTACAGATAGTATCCAATTGTGATTTAATCTTCCTTCTTGGTGTAACAGGGTACTTCAATCAATTAACAAACTTTTTAATTGTTTCAATGGTTACTTACCTCCTGATGACTTTTTTTATAAGTATTCTTTCTTGCGTGATCAGGAATTACTCATCTGTACTCTGTTAATTATACCTAAATGTTTTGCATTATTCTTTTATGGTAGTAGCTATATGTAATTTTGAAAATTTTCATATTTAGATTGTTTTAATTTTTAAAAAAAGCTTGTAAAAAATGCTATGTACTCTTAATTTTTTTTTATGNATACAGTATTTATTTCTTTTTCTTATTTCTTGTGAATTATTTCTTTTTTCAAACGAGTCTGCATGTATTTAATTTAATCATATTTTTATAACATAAAATTATGTAACCATTAGCATAACTATTTATATAATTTCTTCGTATAAAAATTCAAAAAATGAAATAGAAGTCAAGAAAAAATAAAACATAATATAATTTTCAAAAGAGTATTTTGTAGTCACATTCAAAATATATTTTCTTTTTGTGCTTCCTTTTGAATACTGATGTACTATAGTCTTTGCACGTATTCAATTAAATGTAGTGTAGTTCCTACATGTAATTAGATATAAGTTCAGATTTAAGATGCCTAACATCCCATGTTAATTTTTAATATTGTTTAATTTCATTAGCAATATAAATTACATATTTTGCTTATCAACTTATTAATTTATCCATTAAAAACAACTATAATTAATTATACAAATATGAAATGAAAATATTTTTTTATTAAAGACTTTTTCAAGAAAAAATTGCAAGTGTTATCTACAATTTATAAAAAACTACATCAATATTATACTTTATAGATAGGCCTAGTTATAGGTCTACATTATTAGCTTTATATGTATGAATAATCAATACAAACAATTCAAAGTAAAAAAATATTATTTAAATATTTTAACCATATTTTATTTTTAATTTTCCAATATTCCGATTATTTTCAAATATTTATGATTCAGAAATTGGAAATTTCTTTTTAAAATGTTATTCTGATCAAGACAATTTCTTTCTTTGATATGGAAATAAATTTTTGAGTAGTTCTTCGATTGCGATCAAATCTGGAGATTTCATTCCTATTATCAGAAGGTTAACCATTCGATCAAATATTCCATTTTCATCCAATTGATCTGAACCATGAATATAATCAATCTTCTTTTATATCAATAGTCTGCCACCATTACATTTATACATTTTCAGTAAAGCTTTATTATTATCCTAATTAATTAATTGCTCGATTTGATTAATTTCAAATCTAGATTCACATATGGCATTAGGTTTAATGATGATTTATATAAAAAAAATAGAAGTAAACAATAAAAAAAACATTTACAATCGTTTTCTATGAATTTTTATTTATGTAAGCTATATATATTTATCTTTTTTAGTATAGATTTGTTATGCACATTTAATCGTTTATCAGGCCTAAGAACTTATGTAAAATTGTTTACTTTCAATAGATAAAAAATGTTTTGAATATAAATACAAAAAATATTCAATTTTTATAACAATATTTTTAGCAACATATATATTAGTATTAAATTGTAAATTCATTATCTGCTAACCATCTTTAACCATTAAAATAAATTCAAGATGATATTCAGATTTATATTTGTTTATGTAGTTATAATAATAAAATATCTTTTGATTGTAGAAAAATTTACATGGCCACATGCTGACCAAAAACTGGAAATACAAGACTGTAGGAGAATATAAGAAGTATTCTTCTATAGTCTCAAGCTTGAACCTTCGAATTTTCATCTGTTTGGACAAGTAAAGAACACTTGATTGGCAAGTGATTTCAAATGGAAGACAACTTAAAACATGCATTGCAATAGTTCAGACAATGAGAAACTGTTCTACTCTGTCAGTACGAATGCATTTGTATGTCGATGGGAGAAATGCCATAAGCCATAATGTAAATGGAAATTACATCAAAACACAAATGTTCTTTACTGATCATAATTTTGTCTCTATCTGTAAGTAACTTTCAGTATTTTTCAATACTGTCTGAATTCAATTTATCAGTAATTCAAAATTACTGATAAATTCTAGTTTTAACACAAAAATTCCCCATATTAATATGTCATTTGTATGTAGATTGTAACAGAATATACAGGGTTTCCAGAAAGGGTGAGTGCAGTTTAAAAGTAAAATAAATTAAAAATAAAAACTGTTCAAAGAAAGTTTTGTTTTTATTTTCAATCTATGGTTATTGGAAAATTATGTACTAAATGTTATCTAAATGGCATCCATTACGCTCCTGGCACTTTTCTAATCTAGAGCGAAGATTTCTCAGTACACGTTGACACACAGCCTGAGATACCGATGCCATTTCTGCTGTGATATTCTCAAAATTCTGTGTGGCTCAAAATGTATCTATTATAAATGTATAACACTTCTCCCGTGGGGGGGGGGAATTTTTTGAAAAATTCCTTCTTAGTGTACATTCTCTTGACTTACCCTATTAAAACGCAATCAAAAATGCAAAAAACCGCATCTAAAATAGTATAAATAGAAGCAGAGTTCTTTACAATAAGCCTTAATCCTGTTCCTCTCCCCAGTGGGGGAATTTCGACATGTATATTATATAAAAACANTATTTGTCTAGATATTTATTTTATGACATATATTGATATTATTTATATATTCTTTATTTATTATATATCAGAACTTTCTTGCCTCTTAGCGCATATATCTATTATATTTAGTAATCAGTGCTACGTTATCGTTAACAGCTGTTCATTGCTGTCACAGCAGTAACATTTTGACGTCATAACAATGTCATACTTAATGTTCTCTTGCTTCAACCTATCGTCAGCCTTTTATTACGGGAAGTTCATATTTGTAGATTATGACGAATGACATTCCATTTACAATGTTTACCTCACATTATATATTCCGGATATATTCTTCTTTACTTTTCTGTATAATTAATAAAATTTTCGCTTTTTTAATTTGTGTCTTTAATTTCTGGCTTCAATCTTTATTTAATTAATTAATCTATAATTATGTTTTAGATAATTGAGAGAGAAGATTACCTGTTAATTTCTTTAGGAATTGATAAAAATGCGAGTTGGAAAAAAAATATATAGTAAAATATCAATAAAATTTATCGAGCAGAATTAAATTGATTAAATAATTAAAGGTTTCGCTTTCTTCTTCAATAAATTTTAATCTAGACATTTTAGAGGGAGTGATTTAAGTTTTTCGAGTTTTTTTTAATCGTTTCTAGCGATCTGTTTTAGCCTTTTATCGCTTGTATTTCCATGGTAGCAAATTTCATCGAAAAATTCAACCTCAATGGATATTTATTACATTGTTTTCATTTCCTTTCCAAGTGCTTTATTTTTTATTTCTCTTTTTATGTCAAAACTGCGAAGTTCCTTATTAATTCGAGTGTAGTTCCTCGTCAATTTATATAAAATGTATTCATTTTCTACTATTAAGCTTGCATTCCAAACTTCATATTAACACAAAGCAAAATATTGACTTGTCAGAAATAATTCAATATATATCAAAGGATTCGTAGACTAGAACAATATAAAAAATAAGCTCATGGTGGACTAGACATGGTTGTTTACTTTGTTTTCTGGGAAGAATTAAATTGACATAAACAGAAAAAAGGGGGAAAAAATACACAAAACAGTTTTATGTTTAAGAACTTTCATTAAAAATATTTATAAACTGAATTTTTACATTTATTATAACAAAATTATTAATAAATTTATATTAATGGAAAATCAAAATAGAAAATTTAATCATTAATAAGATGATATCAGATAATAAATATTTAAAATTTGAAATAAATCGATATAAAAGTTAATTATGGATATTGATATACTTCAAATGGAAAAAATAATCAATAAATACATACAAAAAGTGTGTGTATTTTACAGTAAATCATATCATTAAATCATAAACGCGAACTGACTACTTCAACTTTATGATAATTTTTAACGCTATACTAAATTTAAATCTAAGTGCAAAACGTTGTACAATGACATTTCTTAGTTTATTTTTAAGAAAAAGAATGGTGGAAAATGGACGTCATTGTAAATAAATACAAATAATAGCATCAATATTTTCTAACATTTTTTTCCACGATTCTCATCGCTCGTTAAACACGACTTCTATTTACTTCATTTAGCGTAATAAATTATAAATTAATTATAGGAAATCACGCAAATTTCCATGAAAATATTCTACAAAATAACAAACAATAAAACATGTATCCCTAGCAATGTTAAAAGGTAAGGTACTACTATAGTAACAATCATAAACGGTATCGAGGAACACGTGCGTACATTATACGATTTATCGTTGTAGCTACATGGATGTTATTTTGAGAAAAATATCCAGTAAAGTCGAACTTTAAATATTTCAGAAAAGGATGTAGGATAAGAAAACAATTTGAAAATAACAAAGATATAGAGCACAATACTTTTGAATGCAAAATAAAAACCTGTATTTTCGATTTATACGAAAAATTATCGGAATTTCAATATGTCTTGTGAGGATAAATAAAGCAATCTCTTCAAGATTATTGTAAAATCGATACGACTAAAGAATTTATTGATATTCAACAAAAACCCAAGCTAAATATATTGATATTGATATATTTAATAAAAGAATATAATAAATAAACATATTATAAAAAAGAAAATAATAATAATAATAACATCAAAGTACAGTACCTTTTAAACTTTATATTTAACTATTCTTAGAATTTCGAGCTAAAGCCGATTAAATTTAACACAAAGAAAAAAAGGATTGCTATCTTAATTAAATAGACTTAATAAAAAAAAAAGTAAATTTCTTTACATAGCATGTAAATGTTTAATTATTGCTTTTTTAGTGCAGATTTTTTTAGAGTTTTAAATAATCATTTTTACTGATTATTTTTAATAAAAAGATGCAAAATGTTTTTTAAAAAAAGTATAAAAATATATATATTTTTAAAGAAATTAAAAGGATTAACTATTTAAAGAAAATTTATGTATTTTTTAATTATCTGCCTGCGTCGATCTACTTAAATTAATAAAAAAAATTTGCAAGAAAATTTTATGCAAATTTCCTGTATTTTTTTTAGATTCTTTTTTTTTTATTTCTTATTTTTAGATGTATCCACCAGATGGCGATCGCCACTAATACAAATGCTGTTAAGCATGCTTTACTTATTTTCCCCCTTGTACTGAAAAAATTGGTTAACATTTTATGGTTTTTAGAAAATCTTGTTTAACACTTTTTCTAATAACAAGTTTATTAATAAAAATTATATCACGATTTAAGAAGACTACAAATGGACCGAACTATCTAACAGATAAACATTTAGTAATTACTGAGATCTCAAACTTCAAAGCTCTTATTACCTTTTGGTAAAGTAGCGCTTTTGCAGGATTTTCTCATTTGTGATAAAATGAAAGTTTCCGAAATTTCCCAAAGTTTCTTTTCTTAAAGCATCATATTCCTTACAAGAGTCAAAAAGTAATTTCGATTAATTAGACATTTTTATTGATTTATTTGTTTATTCATACATTAAAATCACATATCTTAATTATTTATCAATTACTCTACATTATAACATTCTTCTTTTTCTGTATCATAGACTTATCGATCAGTGTTTGTATCTGCCAGAAAAAATTAAAAATTCCACGTTTTTATCTTTTAAAAGTAGTAAATTTTATAATAAAAAAGAAAAAAAATGTATNCTCTAATTTTTTTTGTAGATGAGCAGAACATATACTTCTCTGAGCAAAAAATTTTTCTGAGCATATATATATATATAAACTTATTTTTTCCCCTCTCATCATGTCTCTTTTAATTAAAGTCAAATATTATCTGCTTGATTCTTAACTGTTGACTCATTTCTTAGAAAATTTGACACATTTCAATATCTTTTATTATTTTTTTCAACGAACAACTCGTCCGTAAATATGTTTTACTGTCACAATTCATAAATATTATGATATGCTTTTCAGTAAAGTATCACGAGAGATGACTTGTTTTTCAAAAGATATCATTTTGATGTTAATTTTTTTGGACATGAATATTTTCAATTAATGTCACAAATTATTCTGTTTCTAAAGAAACAGATAAACATCACTTGTAAAATAAAAAAGTGGAAAAGTTGATATGATATAAATGCAATAAAAATTATTTTAAATATTCGCATTTTATTTGAAATTAAGACTGAAAATTTCCAAATATTTAAAAAATAAAAATTATTTTGAAAACATTAATTCATAATTGTAATTTAGAATTTTAAGTTAAAAAAACAAAATAATAATAATAAAGTAAGGAAAATAAATTCGTCTAGCTTGTTTATATTATAGTCTATATTTTTTTCGCAAAAAATAATATTATTCGGAAGTTTTTAATTGAAAATAATTAAAAAAGTTTTTATTTTTAAAACATTATAAGACTATATTTTTGTTTTGATTTTTATATTTTAAAAGTCTGAATATTTATTAACTAACTTAATTCCACTTAAAAGTTAGCATTTAAAATTCTTCGTATTTAAAAATTAAAAATACTTCTTTCATTCTTTTTTCTTTGCTTAGAAAGAAGGTTTGAAATGTTCTTTTAAAGTATTAATTCTATGAATCTAATAAGTAATTGTAAAGCACTTTATAAATTGAAAAAGTGAAGATTACTGTTTAAAAACTTTCACCACAGTTACAATAAGTCTCTTCTCGGCACTTTAAAAAATTTAAAAATCTCTTTCACTTGTATTTAATCCTAACAGCATCTCATTCATTATATAACAAGAATGGAGTCACATGTTTTCCACATGAAAGGGAACAAAACCAAAAAGAAAATTATAAGCTTTTAACAAAAGAAGAAAGTATTTAACACGATTAGAAACTTATGTGACATCTTTGACCGTATTTTATTTTCCAACGAGATTGTCGGAGACAGAAAGTCTTATTTGAAAAACACACAGTGAAAATTAATGTCTCTTTAAACGTTGCCTGACACCGTGTTGACGCGTCCTGTCAAGTCACGGCCAGGTGCAGTCTACCAAACAAAACTGTATAAAGTTTTTTTTACCTTTTTGACGGTTACATACCCTGACATAGTCTTGACTTTCCAGAAGAACTGCTTTATAAGAAAAAAAAATTCAATGAGCTTTTTTCATTCTTGTGCAGATTTCTTTCTCCAAAATTCTTTACTGAGACTTAGGGAGCTTGATAATAGTTTCAGATTTACAGATTTTATCACCTTCATTCTATTGATTTTATGCAGCAATTTCATATCCTTGTTTTACTGTATAATATTCGCTTTTACGATCTTATATCACGTTAATTAATGTTTATAATAAATGTGTTTATTTAGAAAATAAGAAAATAATATTTAAAAATCCTGACTTTTTTTAATTTAATAAATGTTTATTTATATAAGAATTATAAAAAATTATATAATTTTTTATCTTTAATTTCAAAATAGTCCTTAATAAATTGTAAATTAAATACAATATTTAATTAAAAATGTAAAAATTTGAAAATTTTAATTAAAAATTTTTTTATTATTATAAAATACAGAATTTTTTGTACANAAAATTCACAGAAAAAAAAAATGTACAGTACACGTGATGATCTATTTCAAAATATTTATTCATTCATATTTAATCAGGCTGGTTCTAATTAGTTTTATATTTTTGAATACATGCTGTAGTTTTGTCAACATAAAATTATTGATAAAATTACATTTTATACAATATTTAAAATATAAAAAAGTAACTTTAATCACGTTAACTTATAATCAATTTTTAAATTTTCTGTTTCAGTATATAAAATATAGTAACTTCAAGTGAATTATAAAACAGAAAATTTGGAAAATATACATTAAATATTTAATTTTATTTATATGTAATTTATTGTACGAGGTATATTTGAAATGAAAATATATTGTAACATTTCGTAAATTCATATTTAATTAATTAAATATCTTTTTCTTTGTTAACAACGATATCAAAAGTAGAGCTTATATGTTAGTTTCTGTTGATATGGATAAGATAACACTTTGTTCTCTAGAGAAAAAAGAACTCGAGTTCAATTCCTATTTCCTCCATTGGGGTTTCCAACTACTACAGGGAATTTCACAGGCAAGGAAATGAAACTTATAAGATAAATTTGCTTTCTTTACGTCTCATTCTAGCGACAATTTAAACGAAGTTTGTAATGAAAATAAATAATACACATAAAATTAAATTCACAATTTTAATATTACTTTTTTTTAGAATTGCTTTATTTAAATTTTTTATTTTGTTTTTTAAAAATTTGCTTTCCAAAAATGATTTTTAATGATAAAACTCGATCTTAAGCAAATATATTGCAAATTTGTTATCAAAATAATATGTTATAATGACAAATACAATTTTCAAGATTTCCAAGTTAAAATATTACTTATACTTAATTTATTTTAATTACTTATATAGGCTATATATAGGCTATATATAGAGAAAAAATATTAAAATACTCCAATGTTATAGTCTCTATACCACGAAATTTGTGCATTTATCATGGAAGCTTTTACTATACAATATTTTATACAGTATGTACCGGTATCAAGTTATCAATTTATACGGAACCGACTTAAACAACAATTTATCAAAATATTTTATTAAATCTTTAAAACGAGCAAGAAATCATTTCACTTAAATAAATTTTTTTTAAAATAAAATAGTTTTGTCAATATTAACTGCATTCTGTAAGTAATCACAGCGCATAACAGCATCAAAACTCATAAAAAATATATATATAATACGAAGGAATAATTTCTTCGTCTAACACTTTTGCGACAACATAATCAAAAACAGATGTTGATAGCATGTTAGTAATTAGATTTTTTTTTTCGTTTGACATTTATTGATTGTGAACAGGTGTTTATTTCGGAATTTTGTTAATGCAGAGAAAAATCTTTATTGTTTCTTTTGTTGTTATCACTTACGTTCTTTTCAAACCAACATTTTACCTTCCTCGATTAAATTAATGATTTTTTTCTGAATTTTAATGTGTTTTATGCATAAATTAACACACAAAATCAAGCGTAAGATCACGAAGAAGAAAAAGCTTCAAAATCAAAATATGATTTATAATAAATTATTATTAATAAAGATTATAACAAGTAATAAATCTTTATATTTTTTATTAATATTTTTACTTTATTTCGTACACTTTTAATATCGCAGAAGGAACAAACTGTTCGTTGTAGATTGTCAAAACATTCTTCGATCAGAATGTATGGTTATTTACATTGAACTGACAGCTTGGAATAAAATTAGCATTAATTTCTGTAGAAAAAATAAATAAAAATAAAATTTTGAATATTTAATATTGTTATTTATCCATCTGTTAAGTTTTGAGCAAAGTTTAAACATGAGTGTTTGTGTAAATTTTTTTTTTACTGTAATATTAAAATTTAATAAACGATATATGATATAAACACTTTCCCTTTAGAAAAAAATTTGCTGTTGCTGGTATAATTAATTTTCAATTTTTTAATTACTAAACAGATTGTTACTTGTCAGCTCATAATAGTACATTCAATCGAATGTAATTAATTACTACAATTTAAAAAAAAATACTATTTTTATAAATTCAGTTAAAGTTTTATTTGACTTTTTATTATATATATATTTTATCGAAGTTTAATATAAAATCTTTGAATCATTTTTCACAGGAAATAGTGAGACAGATACGCGAGAAAAATATCGATGATGATATCCCTTAAGAAGTCAATATTTTCATCTTTTTCAAACATTCTTGAATTCCTTCAATGTTATCTACAAAGAAAATGATCTTTGAAGATAAAATAAGTAAAAATAAAAAAAAATAGCTTCTTATTCTTAAAGTCTTCTTATGAATGGTAACTACAGGTATTTGAATATATAGCTAAAAACAACCTTTTTCCAATCTCAGTTTGGAAAAGTCAATATTTATTATATTAAAAATAACTTCTTAATATTAGATTAACGTTCTATAAACCTTAGAGTGTCAAAACATAATATAAACAGATATCAAACGTTAAACCTGATATCTATTTAAAAGCCTTAAAGCCTTAATAAAACCTTAGAAAATATCAGAACAAAACGCTTGTTCTATCTTCTTAGGTTTATGATAGGTTTATATACAAAAATATGTACAATATATTAAAGTATTTATATATATTACCTTATATAACTACTATTATACACATTATAACATATTAAATTTATTATACACCTAATAAGTAAAAAAACAATACAGTTAAAAGAGCAAAAAATAAAAAAAATAATAAAAATAGAATACATATAATAACTTTATCAACTAAAATTCTAACTTTAATTATTTTACAATACATATATATATATATAATCTAAAAT
>NW_019384386.1:361386-369692 GCF_000671375.1 Centruroides sculpturatus | reverse complement strand
CAATTTTATTTTATATCAAAATTTTCTTAATTAAAAGCTATTGATTAAAATTTATTTTTTAATTAATTAAATTTTTTCTAACATTTTATTTTTATTTCATACATTAAAAAAATACTCAAATAAAATATTTAACATTATTTTAAAATTAAAAAAAACTGTTATAAAATACAAAATTGAATTATAGTTGATGATAATTATATATGTAATTGTTTTAATTTTTATTATTTATTTTACTTTTTAACATTATTACTTTTTATTCAATTTTATGGAGTTATTTTTTTTATTTTTATTTTTTTTATATTACATATTATGTAAATTGCAACAAATAATTCATCAGTTTTATACTGAAAGAACTGCGTAAGAATACTATTTATTATAGGAATAAAACTTTAAAAAAATTAAAATTCAATAGCTTATATACTTTATAATGTATAAAAGTATTAAATTTTAATTTTAAACATTTTTTAAAAGAAATTACAATTATAAAAGGAAACAGCACACGTAAAAATTTATAACTTGATTTTTATTCGTGTTACTGTAACTAATTTAAATTTATGAAGAGAACGAGAAATAAAAGTAAATAAAAATAAAGTCATTTCTGAGTTTAAATATTATATAAAGCCATTAAAGAATTTGTATAAGGTACAGAGAAATGCTTGTAAAATTCACAGAAAAAAAAAATGTACAGTACACGTGATGATCTATTTCAAAATATTTATTCATTCATATTTAATCAGGCTGGTTCTAATTAGTTTTATATTTTTGAATACATGCTGTAGTTTTGTCAACATAAAATTATTGATAAAATTACATTTTATACAATATTTAAAATATAAAAAAGTAACTTTAATCACGTTAACTTATAATCAATTTTTAAATTTTCTGTTTCAGTATATAAAATATAGTAACTTCAAGTGAATTATAAAACAGAAAATTTGGAAAATATACATTAAATATTTAATTTTATTTATATGTAATTTATTGTACGAGGTATATTTGAAATGAAAATATATTGTAACATTTCGTAAATTCATATTTAATTAATTAAATATCTTTTTCTTTGTTAACAACGATATCAAAAGTAGAGCTTATATGTTAGTTTCTGTTGATATGGATAAGATAACACTTTGTTCTCTAGAGAAAAAAGAACTCGAGTTCAATTCCTATTTCCTCCATTGGGGTTTCCAACTACTACAGGGAATTTCACAGGCAAGGAAATGAAACTTATAAGATAAATTTGCTTTCTTTACGTCTCATTCTAGCGACAATTTAAACGAAGTTTGTAATGAAAATAAATAATACACATAAAATTAAATTCACAATTTTAATATTACTTTTTTTTAGAATTGCTTTATTTAAATTTTTTATTTTGTTTTTTAAAAATTTGCTTTCCAAAAATGATTTTTAATGATAAAACTCGATCTTAAGCAAATATATTGCAAATTTGTTATCAAAATAATATGTTATAATGACAAATACAATTTTCAAGATTTCCAAGTTAAAATATTACTTATACTTAATTTATTTTAATTACTTATATAGGCTATATATAGGCTATATATAGAGAAAAAATATTAAAATACTCCAATGTTATAGTCTCTATACCACGAAATTTGTGCATTTATCATGGAAGCTTTTACTATACAATATTTTATACAGTATGTACCGGTATCAAGTTATCAATTTATACGGAACCGACTTAAACAACAATTTATCAAAATATTTTATTAAATCTTTAAAACGAGCAAGAAATCATTTCACTTAAATAAATTTTTTTTTAAAGGAAAACATCTAAAACTACCATAAACTTGCAAAACCATGAACTCCAGCTCTAAGGGGCCCCAATAAGCCCCAATAATATTTAAAGTGCAATCGATCACTCAAAATTGAAGGGGCAAATTTACTTTAATGTTCTGTTTAAACAACAATTTCAGATTTCGTTTCAAGTAAAAAATATTTTATGAATTATCTTATTTTATTTTAAATGCAGCAATCTAAGATACGTTAGCCTACATTTTTCAATATTACAAATATTTGCAACAAGTTAAATATTTCAAAATAATAAGAACAAAGTCGGTTTTTATTATAATAAGCTTTCTTCTATAAGATTTATTTAGACTGGAATAATGTCATTAAATTTTAAAAAATCAAATAAAAACCAAGAAATAAGAAAGTAATTATTTAAAACATCTAATTTTAAATATTTTTAGATATTTGTTATTTTAAAAAATATCTTTAAAATGGCTTTCAGATTATTCCTGAAATATTTAAATGTATTAATTCGACTGCGATATTTCTGAAATATCTCAATAAATATATGAGATATTGCTAATTTCGTTAATTTATATCTACTACAATTTTATTTCTCTAATTATTGAATAAACTAGTTATGATAATTTCGTATAATTACAAACAGGCAAATAGTTTCAATGAAACAAGGCGGAAATATTTAGTTTGAATATCTGCTCGAGCGTAACAAAAAATAACTTTAAAGATTATTTGTGCGTTAAAATTATAATTCTTTCACATAAAATATGATCGGTGGAATATTATATAAATCTAATCTTCTGTAAGAAAAATTTATATTTATATAATTTATTCACTTTTCTTATAAACTCTTTACTTTCCTCACTCAGTTTGGCACTATTCATTTTTCATTTTCAGTTCATGAACATTTTCCCCCATTTTTTTAGATCTTCCTACGCATTTAACAGCCGTGTTTATTGCTATAATAATTTTTTCTTTTTGTTATTTATCGAATAAAACTATTATTATAGAAACTTAAATCTTAATAGATGAATCTTAAATTTTTTTGACATAATACAATCCTGTTTTTTAAATTAAATTTTTAAAAAAATCGAAATTTATTCATATTTCCATAGATTTTAAAATATAATATTTTAAATCACTTTTTAAAATAAATTATTTCGTTTCTTAAACATTATCTAAATAATTTTATAAAGGTTTATTAATACTTAAAGATTTTATTACTGTTTTACTAACTAAAGTTTTATTTTCAAACAGTTTTCAATTAGACAGTTCTAATGTTAGCAATGGTCAGTAATGATGGTAATTAATCATTGTTAAACTATGTTAACTTATAATTAACGTTAAACATTTTAGTCAATATATACTATGGATAGTTAATATAATGTTACTTGATTGCGTTATTATAACTAATATTTCTTTTCTTAGATTTTAGTAGTGTCTTAGCTTTATTAAAAAATATTTTACATTTATATGGAGGTAGTTCCTGCCTTTGTAATTAACTTATGAGGCTGTTTTGAATTTCTATGTAACCCGAGTTTAACTAGTCTCAAATCCCAAAGCAATCATTTTAAAAGCAATATTGAAATAGCTTTAAATTAATAAAAATCAAAAGAAAATAATATAAATTCGCTATTTATTTAAAAATTTAAATTAATATTAAAATTTTTGCCATTAAGACAATTTAATCATATATAATATATTGATTTAAAAATAATTTTATATTAATGAAACAAATATTTTGTCTTAAATCTTAAGATTCAAATAGTAAACACAAAAATTTTTCATAAAATGAGTTTCATTATTATTATTATTATTATTATTATTGAAAAATAAGCTTCATAGTTAGGTCTAAATCAATTCATAATTTTATTCTTTTAGTCTAGACATTTCTTCATTTTTTAAGTAAAAATTAAGTTATTCTTCTTGATTTCCGTCTACACTTTTAAAAATAAATAAAATATTCAAAACATATTATTGTGATTGTGTTATATATTATTAAAAGTTTTCTATGTATGCATACGCTTACTTAAACCTATAAATTATTTGCGTTTTTAGCATAAAAATTGAATTCTAAAAATATTAGTAAAATATTTTGTTTTCTTTTATTCTTTAAAGTGTATGTGACTAAAAATGACAAAATCTTCTCTCTTTTTCCTTCTATCTTTTAGCAAATATCTTCTTACTTTCTATAGTAAAGGTTGTTAGAGATCAGAGGGGGATTTTTCTATCGGAATCAGACAAAGTAACAACGAGTAATGCCTGTACAAGATCCCGGAACAAACGATGTCTTGTTAGAGAGAAACAAAGATTTGAAGACTTATAACTCTCTTGGACGAAACCGATTTCGATATCTCTCTACTTGAAAATAACTGCATGGAAACCAATAAGAAACTTCATTAAAAGAACTTAAGTAAATAGTTAAAATACTTTTTTAACTTAAATTGTGAAACAAACTGTGAACTTAATTGACACGTTTTATTTATATAAGTCTGCTTAATAAATAGTATTATCGAAACAACTCGGACGTGTTTGTTTTAACAGATCTGTCACACAATACATGACATTTTGTACAAAACTAATTATTTGTCTGTTACTAAGCTTATTGGAGAGAAACAAAAAGAAACAAAAATTATTTTCTTTTCATACTTAATGATTACTCTAACAAATCATTTTTTATGTACAATTTGAAAATTGTTAATTCATATTCATGAAGTAACTCCTTTTTTTTTAATAAAGGAAAAAGTTATATTTCTTATTTTAGGTGATCTGATACATTATAAAGTTTTGTTCTTCTTTGCTAGCAAATATGTATAAAGAAATGTAATTAATTCTGATTCGTAAAGAAAATTTTATTTTCGCTATATTTGCCACCCAGTGTGTGTAATTAAGCAACCAGATGACAGGACGAGCTGAAAAATGATCCTGCTCAACAACAAAACAAGCCAGGTTTTTTTTATATTTGCCGAAATATTTTCAGTATTGTTGTCTTTAGATTTTAATTATAACGCCGTCACTAATTCATAAGCAAACTTCCGTTTAACAGGAAAGTTATTAATGTCAACCATTAGACGTGAAATATTTTCAAAAATACGAGGATACCAACAAAAGAATGTTGTAAACTTGTTGGCTATAAATACTAAATATATGAGCTGCAAATTTTTTTCTTATAAAAATGTGATTAAATATACTTTAAAGTTAAGGTTTAAAGATAACATGACATGTGATTTTCTGTTAAATTATATATTTTAATTATCTAAATATCATGAATAATTCATTTAATTTCACTGAAATCTCATTTTATATTAGAACATTATAAAAGTTAATTACTAATTAAAGAAATCCAATATATATATTTATATGATATCATATCATTCATTTTAAGGTATCTTGCGTTAAAGAAAATGATCAAAAACAAAAGATGTAGATTCAGCCGTTTTATCTAGTTTTAAGAATAAGATGACTTATAATATATTTTGTCGGATAATATTTCTTGTTTAGAAAATTGCATATGCTTCCTCCAACTTTAACTTAATTAATTCTTACTTCTATCTTTTCGTGCATAATATTAGGTGATCAGACTATATGCAAATTATATTAATCGGATTAAATGTGATTTGAATTGCGTTATTTTCAATTTATTTCTTAGGAGGAAGAGATAATTTTACTAAGTTTTAAACANGTGTTAACATGAAGAAAAAACTAAGAAATAAATTACATTGTTTAATGAAGATACTGTAATTCTTTATTAAGATAAAAATTATCAAAAATAAAATTTAAATAACCTTTTATAATAATAACAATAATAAGATGGAAAAACATTTACAATTACTGTATACAGATTTACATTAACTTTAAAAATAATTAACACGAAATTTTAAAGAATTTTTTAATGATTTTTTTTCCTTTAAATAGCTTTAGTTAATTATATTTTGTTTCTATTTTAATTAAAAATTACATGAAGTTATTATTCTTTATACAAGAAAATTATTATTATTCGTATTTAATAATATTTTCCAAGAATATTAAATAATCATTATTTGAGCAATTTTCTAATTTCTTTTTTTAATATTATAAATATTTTGCGTGATTAAAATACATCATTTTTATATCCACTTTTCTGAGTGACTAACACTTAATGGATTTGTACACCTGTAGCTTTCGTAATACTTTTCTGAATGGTCGTTATTTCTATTTATGGATTCTCCCACGAGTCCATAATAATAATGTAAACTACCATACAATCAACTACATCTGACGCAACTCAAATGATCATTTTCTTTAGCATTACTTTCTCTTATTACTTTCAAAAGTTTCCTTTTTAGTCATTTTCTGTTAGTTGTATATTTGTTTATCCAAATATACCATACATATATTTTTTTTTCTAAATTTCTAATATTATTTACTTGATATTATAATTAAAAGATTTAGTAAACACTTCATACATTTGAAAAAAAAGAAGAAATTAATTCTAAACATTTAAATTTATTAACACTTTTCTCTGAAACTATTATTCGCCATATCTGCAATGAGTTAAATAAATTACGTTTCCTACTGTTAAAAGGCAAAGAGAATTATAATTAATTCCTTCGTGTTATTATCTAGAAACGGAAAGTTCCCTCATTAAGATCATTTATAACGAGTCTTTGTTTGGAAAATTTTCTCGTTTAATATAAATAACATTTTGTAACTTTTCATAGTTTACTTACAGAATAGCTGGTGTAAGTTATGTTTTGGAAACCAATCCACAACAATGTAAATTTACACGCGTAGGAAGGAAAAAAGAAAGCCAACTCTATGTTGAAACGATATTCAGTTTGAGTAAGATAAAATACTTTCCACTGAATCAACCATGAATTTTTATAGAACCCTTACCCGTCATTACATTCCAATGTTCCCTTCGGTATCAGAATGAGTTCAATGTGACTGTTCAACCGTTTCATAGATTTTCCTAAATAAAGAGATTCCAAGAGTCCAATAAATTTATCGCGAATTCTGCCAAATTACGCTATTTTCACTTTAGCAGCTATTCATCAAAGCAATGGTACCTATCTTTATAGTTTTAAACTCCTGGAAATTTTATGACGACGAACAAGATATTTTTCTCGTAAAAATATAACTCTGCTATTTTTATTTCCTTTTATAATTCCACGATTTTTCATTCTTGTTTTTTTGAAATACATCAGGAAGGTAGAATTCACTCGACTTCTATATATATATATATATATTTGCGTATTCACATGCATAGTTCTGTACTTTCTTTGAATAAATCACTAGGCCTGTTTAGTATTGAGAGACACTCAATTTCTACACAACAAATGCCAAAAATCCAAAAATATTATGTAAAAATAGCATTTCCGAATGTATATGTCATGCTAACGTTATAAATAATGTTAATTTAATATTATATGAATTTTAAAATGGTTATGTATTAATAGAAAATCGAAAACTACATCTTTAAAACATCAACCAACTTTCATAATTTTCAAGCGTCGTAATATCTCAATTGATTATAAAATAATGGAAATTTAAGCGTTAGATAATGTCTGTTTTATAAATAAAAACGTCTTAAATATTTTTAAAATTTAAAATACCAACATTACACAATCTATATAACGGCAATTATGAGATAATTCTACGTTGAAAACCCATACTTTCAACGTAATCACTATTCACTTTTTTTCCTTATTATTTTTCTACTCTATATTTAATTCGACTAAAAATATTTGCGGGTTTCATAAAGCTTTAAAACTATTTTTAATAAAAAAATGACTCATTTTTATCGAAGTTTTTCCATTATTCGATAAAAAACGAAAAACTTTTTGCATATAGTGACTAATGGCTAATGGATTTTTACACCTGTCTGTTGCTTCGAGCATTATTCCAGTCAGTGCACACGTTATTCTCAATTATAAGTATATAAATTTTATTTTATTTTTTTTTGTGGAAAATGACTACATTTTAAACAACAAAACATTGAAATTTTAATTATTGAAAAACAACTTGCCAAAAAAAGAACAACAATAATTGAAAATTGCTTGCGTGTTAACATGAAGAAAAAACTAAGAAATAAATTACATTGTTTAATGAAGATACTGTAATTCTTTATTAAGATAAAAATTATCAAAAATAAAATTTAAATAACCTTTTATAATAATAACAATAATAAGATGGAAAAACATTTACAATTACTGTATACAGATTTACATTAACTTTAAAAATAATTAACACGAAATTTTAAAGAATTTTTTAATGATTTTTTTTCCTTTAAATAGCTTTAGTTAATTATATTTTGTTTCTATTTTAATTAAAAATTACAGGAAGTTATTATTCTTTATACAAGAAAATTATTATTATTCGTATTTAATAATATTTTCCAAGAATATTAAATAATCATTATTTGAGCAATTTTCTAATTTCTTTTTTTAATATTATAAATATTTTGCGTGATTAAAATACATCATTTTTATATCCACTTTTCTGAGTGACTAACACTTAATGGATTTGTACACCTGTAGCTTTCGTAATACTTTTCTTCT
>NW_019384386.1:358434-360779 GCF_000671375.1 Centruroides sculpturatus | reverse complement strand
ATTATATATTAAATTAAAGAAAAAAAAATTACTAAAATTTTATTCTACTTTAAATCATTAAAAAGTTAATTTACTGATTAACAATGTATCAAGCATCTGTTAATTTTTATAATCATTTAATAATATTAAACAAATTTGTTCACCTCTGATGACTATTTCATACAAATTGTAAACGTCGAATTAAAAAAATGACAGAAAACTGTGAATAATTAGTAGTTAATTATTTCAATTATCTGTTAAGAACAAAGTTAGAGAATCATTAAGGTCATTATTACTTCTAGAATTAGTTTTAATTTTAAGAACATTAGTTTAATTGATAAAAATGTCAATTTTCCTGATACTTTAATTACTGATAATGAATTTCGCAGTAATTCACTCTGGGGTTGAAAATAAAAAAACATTATATTACTTAAGTAATCAATCATTAAATGACTTCTTGATAATATTATATACCGATCAAATAATAATTATTTTAAAGCATAATTATCCAGTAAACAACTAATTATGAAAGTTTATTATTAAAAGTTATAAACAAGTCATTCCCAGTTAAATAAAAAAGACTTTAAATTATCATGATATATCCAGTTTATACTCTTTAAGATGCCTTTTACTAACTCGTCTTCCATATGAATGGCTTTTTCCGTGTATAATAATATTGATTCTCGGATGTTTAAGGCTTTTAAGGCTGAGAGAACAGAGCAAAATGTTTGCACAGGGAATTCCTTAATTAAAACACCCTTTCGACTACATGTTCTAGATTTGGTTTGGGAAAAACTACGTATCATTACGCATCGTTCCACTCACCTAATATTCTACGCCATTTAACATGAATTTGGCCACTGTAGCTGAAAAGATAAAACATCAAACTTTAACTTTATAGAAAAGTTAGGAAAATAGAAAGAGAATCAATTCAAACTTTATTACAAGCATTGGGTTACTTCACTTTTGAGGATTAAATCACCAGCAAAATCGATTTACACAATAATTTAATTATTTTTAGGTGTTTTATAACAAATTAATTTTGAAACTGATCCGTTTTAAAATTGTTCCCTTAATTAATCGATTTTTTTCTCTGTTATGTAATTGTTTATTTAGTTTAATTAAATACGAATAAAGGAACAAATGTAAACAACTTTTTGAACATAAAATTTTAGGCATATATACAGCACTTTATAACATTTTATTCTAGAAAGAAAAGCTTATAAGTCAATACAATAAGAAAGTTCTATATGACAAATATACTAACTTGTAAGATCACAATCTCTTTGAAAAGCAAAATCAACAGACCCAAAATGAAACAATTTATATATGTGTGTGTGTGCGTGTGTGTGTGTGAGACTTGTTTCTATTTATTCTGGAGTTATTTCGACTTTCTTTGAAGTAATCTTGAGTGATTTCAGACATTCATACTTTAATATAGAAACTGTTTAGTATAAAGAATACTTTACTCTTTCTTTACCTATATATATAAATACAGTATATTCAACGTAAACATTTATTATAGTTATAAGCATTATTTTTAACATTTTATTGTTTTGAGTTAGAGTTAAATGTTAAAAAAATAGTATTATGTACAGTTTATTTTTTTTTATTTTGTGATATTAATAATGAAGTTTTGTATTTAATAAACACCGAAAGTAATAATTTTTGGAAGAATTAATTATTTTTTCAGTTTTAAAGAACAAGTTTATTGATTCTTAAATAAATAGTTAGGGAGTGACTTCCTGCTATAGTTTACGACAAACATAGGGGCCAATCTAAATATAATAATGACATAACCATGCAACATAACCATGCAACGTGGTTTGTGAATTTGTTTTTGTTAAGATTAAGATATTACACGTCTGTTAAATTCTCATAATTATGCATTTAATATTACAGAATAGCTTAAAGGTTATGAAAAAATTCTGGAAACTAGATATTATTTTAATTATTTTACTCAAAGTATAAATCCAATAATTCCAAAATTTTATATGCAAGCTCTTTATAAATTATTAAAACTTATTTTTTCAAATAATATTATATTTCGCATATTAAATTCAATTCTAATTACGAAATTTCAAATATATTTTGCCAGAGTTAAATTTATTTTTAATTATATATTATTCGTTTTCTAATTATGTATATTTATACAATCAGAAAACGAATAAAGGAAGCATTTTCTTAAAGAAAGCAAAGGAAGAAGGAATTTCATTACTTCTTATTAAAGTAATGAAATCAGAGTTTAAAAATAAATTTCAATTTTTCTTAACTTAAAATAATCCCGGATTTATAATTTTTAACACGAACGGTTTAATATAAAAATTTATTATTAATATAAATTAGTTTTTAAAAAGAAAATTCTG
>NW_019384386.1:356672-358412 GCF_000671375.1 Centruroides sculpturatus | reverse complement strand
AAATTCTGTATAAATATTAAATTTTACATAACATTTTTATTAATAAAATAATCTAATATAACCTAAAATATTTTCATAAAAAAGTTATTAAATATTCAAAAGAAATATTTTCATTTTCAGTAAAAATGAAAAGATTTCTTATGAATTAATTAAAATAATAAAAAATTAAAATAATAAAAAATAATCGATAAAATTATACAATTTACATATCAATTGATTTTTTTAAGAAACAAAAAATCAATTTTGTTAAAGTCTTTCAAAAAACTTTAATCGAAAGAAAGAATTTAAATTCTATTATCAATTAGAGAATTTTTAATTTCTGGATTTTAATTTTCATTTCAATAAATCTTATATTGCTTTATGAGAAAAATAAGGTTGCATTAAGTTTGATCAAGAATTTATTTTTTAGTAGAAGAAAACAGAATATAGAATTTATATACGTTATATAAGATATAAGTTATATCAGTATATAATTTCTGTATTCAGTACACTACTGATGTAAGTTTATACATCAGCAATGTACTCAGAATTTACTTAAGATAGAAGTTCAAATATTTGCGCCTTCTGAAGAATATTTATATTTAATATTTAAAGTATCGTATAGTGATTTTTAATAAATTAAGAACACAGAAATACAAATTAATTCAAATAAACGTGTAAATATATTATAATTATTAAGTTTTGAATATTTAATCATGTATCCAGCTCCAAGAACTTCTCCAGGCTTCGTCACCAATTATATATATATACATACGCACATTGAGAATGAATTTTTAATTAATAAAAAGAATGTCTAAATTTCTAAATTCAAAAATTATTAATTTTATTTTGTTTTATTCCATTGCAATAAGGATAGAAATTTTGTTACAGGAGATATTGACAAACATGCCGTAGGCAATATTATACGAAACGTGAACCATAATACAATAATGTCACAAAATTTAAATAATAAAATAATAAATGTAAACATAATAATAATTCATTAAATATAGTCTGTACTTATTATTTTGTACTGTACTGTAATTATTTTGAAAAATAATTAAACAATTATATATAACTGATTTAAATATTATTCAAATTTACATGGTCATTCTCAGATTTAATAGATGATAAATATTCAATATTTATCGTGTATATGACAAAGTTAAGTACTTTTAGAAGTTTTTTAAAATTTTGTAAGATGTACTTCTTCTTTTCATAAATAAAATATTTTCTAAAAAGTTTAACCTAAATAAAAATGTTTTATTTTCATGTTTATTTTATCCATGCAATTGAAGAAGTTAAAAACAAAATTATGCAAAAATGCATTTAATGTATGTATATTGAGGCATAACAATTGAATTTTCTTGTTAAAGTAAAGTAATAAACTGTATGATATTTTCTAAGATTTTTCTTTTCTTTTGCATTTTATCAAGCTTGAAAAATTCCATCTGAATACGAACTATACTTTAAAAGAAATTGCTTTTCCATATTTTTTTCTGATAACGCTGAATCGAAAATAAGGAAATTACTTTAAAAGAAACAGAATTCTTTCTGATTATCTAATTTAATACACGTTTCTTTTAAATTTAAGCCTCTATTTAATTGATTTTTCTAATAGTTTTTTATAGCTAAATTAAAGAATTTAAAACTTAAAAAGTTAAATATACATATATATTTTTAATTAAATAAAATTAATGTCTAACAAAAATTTTCTTTTATAATTTAATAATTAATTCGCAGATATCAATTAAATATTAT
>NW_019384386.1:331011-356037 GCF_000671375.1 Centruroides sculpturatus | reverse complement strand
TATTATTATTTTTATTATTATTATTATAAATAAAAGTTATAAATGATAAAAAAATCAAATGATAATAATGAGATATTTATAAAATAAATGCGACAAGTATATTAATAACCATTATGAATATTTGAGTAATCATTAAAATAATTAATTGATATTAAATCGTTAATAATAATTTAATTAGATATCAAAACTTATTACACTCAAGTGATAATTAGATTATTTTGTTTTGATAATTGTAAAATTGCATTATAATTGTTATTTAGCTTTAAAATACTTTAAATTTCATATTAAATATAAGAATTAAAACAGCTCTGCATTAAAA
Organism: Centruroides sculpturatus; assembly: GCF_000671375.1. Lineage (NCBI taxonomy): Eukaryota > Metazoa > Arthropoda > Arachnida > Scorpiones > Buthidae > Centruroides > Centruroides sculpturatus. Next base: position 355,718 of record NW_019384386.1, on the reverse strand, counting down.
TTTATATAAAAATATTTTACAATAGATTTTTACGTTTGTCTATTCATGTTTATGTTGTTAAATGGTATAAAAATTTATAATAATAATTATTTATAGAAAATACATCCTTTATTATAGGAAAATTCATCTATCTTATAAAAATTTATGCAATTTTAATAAGCAGAAAGTTTAAAAATGTGTATATCAAAATTTAACATACAATAGAAGAAAATGTTCATTTCATCAAAACATTGTACAATTTACAAACAAAATAATCACGATTATAAATAAATTAATTAACAAATAACAATTATACATCAGAATTATCCAGTTCTCATTATTGCCACATTATTTTGTACCAATTAATTATTCATCAACAACGTAGTAAATACTTTGATCTAGACTGAATTTAATTTAGATAAAATGGCTGCACTTAGCAGTTTTCACTGGTTTATCCGGTCTCTAAATCATTTTTGATGTCAGTAATTAAATATTAAATTTCTAATTAATCTGCTTAATATAAATGTCAGAACATATACGAAATAATACGGTTTTCTTACTTATGCGTTGTTATCATCTCCATAACGAATTCACGATATGCTCGAGATGGTCTAGATATAAAAAAAGCATTACAAAAAAATTCCCAAAGCCGAAAGAACTTCAAAAAAAGTTTTTTTTCTTTACTTTCTAAGCACTATATATATGTGACATGAATAGCAGGCTATCGCTGCATTCTTCAAACATTCCTGAACTTGGCTTTAGCTCGATACTAGTAAGTGCTGTTGTCCAAGAAAATGGAAGGTAAAAACCAATAATAACATATTGTTCTGAAAACTTGTCAATAAAACGCATGTTGGAAGATCCAATTTATATCCAGTACTCTGTCAAAATATATTTACTACCATAATTTAAAAAAATAATAATAATGTCGAATAATAAATTTCGAGTTATGAAAAATCTTTTATAAAGTAATGAACTTAATATCGGTTTTAATTTTTTAATAAGAAAAAATCTTTGCAATTTCAAAATTAATCTTTAATAAAGTAAAATAAAAAAAACTTGTAACTACAGCAATCATATTAAAAAATCTCGTTAAAATACTTCTTTAGAAACAATTTGTTCTGGAGAAAATTGCTGCTTTTAATTACCCTTTTCCCAGTAGATAATAATTTAAATGAAGACACTGTTTTAACTACAATTTTAAAAAAAATACTTAAGTTATTTTTTTGTTGAAATTTTTTAATATAATTTTAAATTAAAATAACTTAGTTTGAATTTTTACTAATTAAAATATTCGTAATGAATTAATTTAAAAATTTTTTATTAAATTGAACTATTTAAATTAACTTATCTTTAATCTTCTTGAAATAATTTATATAGTTTTACAAGCACGAAATTACAACCCGTACAGTACAGTACATATTATTTTCTGTACATAAACTTTCTAATTGAATTATCTAGAGCATGATCCTGAGTGAGATGATAAAGGTTTTTAGAAGATTAAATTGCTTCCGTGTAGCTATTGCATAGATCACTTAGTAGCCGAACTGGTTAAGTACTAGTTCTATGTAGTTTATATTCATTTCAACTCTTCTAGGAGATATAGACGAACAATTGATTAGTGTTGTTGGCGGAGCAAAATACAACAGCAACATACACGATTAAATTCTCTTGACAAACTAAAGGATACGCCCAGGTACTCTCTATGTCCCTGATGACCTCCAATCGATTTAACACTAAACCAAATAGCAGTAGACGATAAAACACTATTCCTTCAAAACATTGTAACTTTGCTTTATTTGAGATTGCTTCTACAGGTCTAAAAAAATAATAATAAATTATATTTTACCATAGATCGATTGTGCATTATCATTAATAAAATACCTTCTAAAATTAAGTAACGCTATAGAAATGGATTACAGATATAACGAATTTATTTATTATTATTTTTTTTTATTTTGTAATTTGGAAGCATTTTGTTTGTTTTTTAAAAATGACAAGTGAAGATCTGAAAGATGAAATATTTCTTAACATATTTTCAGTACATTTAATCCCGTTCCATTTTCGAATTTTACAGCTAAAGTTAGAAATACTTTGTGTTCAGTGAATTACAAAGTTTCATCACTTTAACTTCGAAATAAAACAGAGTTTATTTTTTATATTTTTATTAGTTACTTTTTAAGTTATTATTTGTTTTTATTTTGTTTTTTTATTGTAAAGTTTTTAAAAAATTTTTAACATTAAATACAAAAAATATATGTAAAGAAAAAGTCGCTAATATTGTCATTGTTTCTTATGAAAATTATATGTACATTAAAATTAAATAAATAATTACATATTTAAATGATATACATTTATGTAATTGCACATAAAATAATAATTAAAATTAAATATTATTTGATAATTCTATTTTAATTAAGTTTATATAATAAAAATTTATATTTGCTTCACAATTTCTCTCATCGAAAGAAAATATTTATATAATTATTTTCAAAAGAAATTACTTAAAATTATAAAATTGATTTAAAATCATTACTTGTGTTTAAATTATACTTTTTTCTCATCAAAAATTAATTTAAAAAAACTTTTTTAATTAATAAATATAAAATAATAAAGAAATTTTACCAGAAAACAATATTAATTTTTAATTATCTTTTAAAAATAATTAGTTAATATTATTTTATGATTTTTATCAGACTTTTAATATATTTTTTTTACATTTAACTGCCAAGTATCTGTATAAAATAGTAAGTTACTTGATTCTTTCTAAACCGCAAAATAATATATTAAAAAATTTGGCATAGTAGAGAGAAGTAATACGTAGAAAAATAGAAATTGTAAAATAACTTTTAAAAAGTTAAACTTAATAATAAATATTACATTTCTTAATTATAAAAAAAAAATGTAGCTTAAGTATCTATCTAGAAAATTCTAGCTGGAAAAGGCTTCCATCCGTAAATGATTATAGAGCAGCAGCAAATCGGCAGTTTTTCATGGATAGAGTTGTTTGTGGTGCTATCTCGATCCTTCTACCTGAGATATCCAATATCACTCTATTTCTGTTTAATGATCTGATTCATACAATATTGACATAGTAACTTCCTTTACATACGACATCATTATTTTATTAAAATGGCTTCTATTACTCTGTAGTATACGTATTTGCATGTCTATAATTCTTCCGAGATAAGAAATTTGCATATTACGAAATGACCAAATTTATATTTTATTTTATTGTTTTTTTGTGCGGTTTTTTCCCTTTTTTATATAAATACATATAGTGAAAGTATATTATCTAATTTGTTTTATTTTTATAATTTTTAGTTAAATGTATAATAAATTGCCTTATCTTTATATGGAAATTTAAATATAAAATTCGTTACTGAACAAAACAACCCTCAGGATTGTTATGAAAGTTAAGTAATTTATTTTTAAAAAAATCCTTAAAATATCAAACCTTTGAGAAATTTAAAAGATTTTATAGAATTTTAACAAAAATTCATTATAGATACGATTATTTAAACGATAACCGAGAAGGTAAAAGTAGGAATATCTCTATTTATTTTTTACTTTATTCAATTAAATTGTTTTTCTTTTAATTCATTTATTAATTTAAAATAATTTTAAAATATTAACTGAATTAAAAACAAAATAATTCAATTAGGAAAGTGAGAATAAGTAGGGATTTTTTTCTATTTTTATCTTCTCAATAATCGTATCTACAATAAATTTTCTCTAACAATCGAGAGTATCTTTCCTTTTAAATTTCTCGAAGGATTGTTGGCGGAGGATTAAAAAAATATATAAATTTTTAAGGATTTTTTATTGTAAAAAAGTAAATACAATATTATTATTTTTATATAAAAGATGCTAATTCTGTATACAGTATTTGGAAATATTTTTTTAAATTATATTATTTTATAAAATATTTGAGTATATGAATAACTGATATTAGAAAAATACAAATTTATAATGTTAATAAACAAGATTTTACTTTTAAAAAAATAATTTAATAACATGATTTCCTTACATTAACATTAATTTTATTTTTGTAAAGATTATTTGAGTTATACTATAATTATTATTATTATATTAGTTCAGCCTTTATTATTAAAATATAAGATTTGTAAAGAAATAATCTATTATAATGCGGATTAAAAGTATAATCCATATCGCAGTGCTTTGTGCTTGTGTACAAAGCTTACCTCAGCACCACAGCATAATCGAATAGCATTATTTAACTTGGGTAAGCCGTATAGCTTTATCCAAATAATCAATAATATCGACTTCAGTTCAAAGTGAATTAACCTAAAAATGAGTAATATTAAAGTTTTCAATTTAAATTTTTATTTATTTACGCTTTATAGGGCTATTTTTATATTATTTTATTATTTCTAATATAGTTATTTGTTTCGTGGCAATAGTATTTTTTGTTAGTTGTAGTTGTAATTTGCTTGAAATTTTTATAAATATTTAGATTAGTTTTTAAAATTTTATAAATATAAATTTCTAAATTATCAAAAGTTTTCTGAATCAAAAGATTTAATACAATTTAATTAATTGAAAATTAATGGAACTTAGACATTTACAGCAAGTTTCATTAACACTCAATTAATTAGATTGTAACTTATTAAAATTATTTAGACTTATTTTTTAAAATAAATATTCGATTTTATATTCATTAAAGTAAATATTATTTTACTTAGTTACTTTTATAAACACTAGTTTTAGAAATCACAAAATTTTTTATATTATTTTTCAATAAAAGAGAATAAGATGCAGAGAAAATACCAAAAACAAAAGAAATACTTTATTATAATGAAAGTTTCGTTGTTATTTTATGATTTTAGAGTTAAATAAAAATATAATATGATATATTGTCCTAAAAAAATAAAAGAAAATAATCATATATGTATGAAAAATATCTTTAATTAATATTGTTATATATGTAAATACAGAAATGTTTTGAGTTATATTAATTAAATTTAACTTAAATCATATGTAAATATTTAAGTTCTAATCAAGAAATTTATTAAAGTTTTGTAAACGGATTAAGCTATAAAATGTAAATAGTTGAACCGAAGAAGAAAATAATTTATAACAAAAGAATTATGAAATTTAAATATGTATAAATCGAATTTATGAGTTTTCTTTTGCGTAATCGTAATATGGAACAACTGGTTTTCTAGAGATATGCAATATGTTTTTTTGGAAAGTGATGTATTACTCCATAGAATCATTTCAACTGGGAATCCGATTCCACATAAATCAATCTACTCATATCATTTTAGTTAAGTTTTCTTTCTCTAAACATATTAAAATACTATATCTGAACTGCCTGATAGCATTTCCAAGAATATATTTTTTATAAATTATTAATTATTTTTAAATTTTCTTATATAATATTACAGTTTAATAAATATACTTTTTTTCTTGTAATAAATAAATGTTTATATAAAATTTTTATTACAAATTTTTATATATATTTGAAAAACTATTATTTATTTTTCTGTAGGAAAATATTTACTTTTTATTTACAGTATACTGTATATGATTTTTGTTTTATATTATGATTTTTTTATTTTTTTGGAAATGTATCAAGTTAATTTGAAATACTGTACAATGAACGAAGATTAAATAAAGAAATAAGATTATAAATTTTATCTATTTTGGTTTTGTTCCAACGTAGAACTTATAATAAATACTTTTTCAGGGAAAGAATTAATATTGTCTATTTATTCAAGAATATAGAAACTTATGTTTATTTAAAACTATATGTTACAGAATTTTTTTACATTGTTTAATGGGTTTTACCATTAAAGAATGTAAAAAAAAATTCTGTAACATATAGTTTTGAGTAAACAACGTTTCACTATGATTTTATAGTGAAACGTTTGCAACCATAACTGTATAATTGTCTAATACAGTCATTCAAAAAAATTCATTAAAGTTTTAATTATTAAGTTTTCATCATTAATTTATAAGTTAAATTTAAATGTTAATTATATAAGTTTAATATAATTTTTATTCTTAAATTATATTAAATTAATATATAAACAAGATTTATTATAAGTTCTACGTTGGAACAAAACCAAAATAGATAAAATTTATAATCTTATTTCTTTATTTAATCTTCGTTCATTGTACAGTATTTCAAATTAACTTGATACATTTCCAAAAAAATAAAAAAATCATAATATAAAACAAAAATCATATACAGTATACTGTAAATAAAAAGTAAATATTTTCCTACAGAAAAATAAATAATAGTTTTTCAAATATATATAAAAATTTGTAATAAAAATTTTATATAAACATTTATTTATTACAAGAAAAAAAGTATATTTATTAAACTGTAATATTATATAAGAAAATTTAAAAATAATTAATAATTTATAAAAAATATATTCTTGGAAATGCTATCAGGCAGTTCAGATATAGTATTTTAATATGTTTAGAGAAAGAAAACTTAACTAAAATGATATGAGTAGATTGATTTATGTGGAATCGGATTCCCAGTTGAAATGATTCTATGGAGTAATACATCACTTTCCAAAAAAACATATTGCATATCTCTAGAAAACCAGTTGTTCCATATTACGATTACGCAAAAGAAAACTCATAAATTCGATTTATACATATTTAAATTTCATAATTCTTTTGTTATAAATTATTTTCTTCTTCGGTTCAACTATTTACATTTTATAGCTTAATCCGTTTACAAAACTTTAATAAATTTCTTGATTAGAACTTAAATATTTACATATGATTTAAGTTAAATTTAATTAATATAACTCAAAACATTTCTGTATTTACATATATAACAATATTAATTAAAGATATTTTTCATACATATATGATTATTTTCTTTTATTTTTTTAGGACAATATATCATATTATATTTTTATTTAACTCTAAAATCATAAAATAACAACGAAACTTTCATTATAATAAAGTATTTCTTTTGTTTTTGGTATTTTCTCTGCATCTTATTCTCTTTTATTGAAAAATAATATAAAAAATTTTGTGATTTCTAAAACTAGTGTTTATAAAAGTAACTAAGTAAAATAATATTTACTTTAATGAATATAAAATCGAATATTTATTTTAAAAAATAAGTCTAAATAATTTTAATAAGTTACAATCTAATTAATTGAGTGTTAATGAAACTTGCTGTAAATGTCTAAGTTCCATTAATTTTCAATTAATTAAATTGTATTAAATCTTTTGATTCAGAAAACTTTTGATAATTTAGAAATTTATATTTATAAAATTTTAAAAACTAATCTAAATATTTATAAAAATTTCAAGCAAATTACAACTACAACTAACAAAAAATACTATTGCCACGAAACAAATAACTATATTAGAAATAATAAAATAATATAAAAATAGCCCTATAAAGCGTAAATAAATAAAAATTTAAATTGAAAACTTTAATATTACTCATTTTTAGGTTAATTCACTTTGAACTGAAGTCGATATTATTGATTATTTGGATAAAGCTATACGGCTTACCCAAGTTAAATAATGCTATTCGATTATGCTGTGGTGCTGAGGTAAGCTTTGTACACAAGCACAAAGCACTGCGATATGGATTATACTTTTAATCCGCATTATAATAGATTATTTCTTTACAAATCTTATATTTTAATAATAAAGGCTGAACTAATATAATAATAATAATTATAGTATAACTCAAATAATCTTTACAAAAATAAAATTAATGTTAATGTAAGGAAATCATGTTATTAAATTATTTTTTTAAAAGTAAAATCTTGTTTATTAACATTATAAATTTGTATTTTTCTAATATCAGTTATTCATATACTCAAATATTTTATAAAATAATATAATTTAAAAAAATATTTCCAAATACTGTATACAGAATTAGCATCTTTTATATAAAAATAATAATATTGTATTTACTTTTTTACAATAAAAAATCCTTAAAAATTTATATATTTTTTTAATCCTCCGCCAACAATCCTTCGAGAAATTTAAAAGGAAAGATACTCTCGATTGTTAGAGAAAATTTATTGTAGATACGATTATTGAGAAGATAAAAATAGAAAAAAATCCCTACTTATTCTCACTTTCCTAATTGAATTATTTTGTTTTTAATTCAGTTAATATTTTAAAATTATTTTAAATTAATAAATGAATTAAAAGAAAAACAATTTAATTGAATAAAGTAAAAAATAAATAGAGATATTCCTACTTTTACCTTCTCGGTTATCGTTTAAATAATCGTATCTATAATGAATTTTTGTTAAAATTCTATAAAATCTTTTAAATTTCTCAAAGGTTTGATATTTTAAGGATTTTTTTAAAAATAAATTACTTAACTTTCATAACAATCCTGAGGGTTGTTTTGTTCAGTAACGAATTTTATATTTAAATTTCCATATAAAGATAAGGCAATTTATTATACATTTAACTAAAAATTATAAAAATAAAACAAATTAGATAATATACTTTCACTATATGTATTTATATAAAAAAAGGGAAAAAACCGCACAAAAAACAATAAAATAAAATATAAATTTGGTCATTTCGTAATATGCAAATTTCTTATCTCGGAAGAATTATAGACATGCAAATACGTATACTACAGAGTAATAGAAGCCATTTTAATAAAATAATGATGTCGTATGTAAAGGAAGTTACTATGTCAATATTGTATGAATCAGATCATTAAACAGAAATAGAGTGATATTGGATATCTCAGGTAGAAGGATCGAGATAGCACCACAAACAACTCTATCCATGAAAAACTGCCGATTTGCTGCTGCTCTATAATCATTTACGGATGGAAGCCTTTTCCAGCTAGAATTTTCTAGATAGATACTTANATTTTTATTATTAAATTATATTAAATATATATATAAACAAGATTTATTACAAGTTCTACGTTGGAACAAAACATTCAAATTTTACTCTCTGTATGTTATAAATAATATATATAAATATTTATAAATCTGTACTTTGTCCATATTTTCTGAAATAATTATCATTTTTCTTGATGACATTGAATCAAGACGATTAATTCTTCGAAAATCCAACTAAATTCGTTTGTTTATTTTGTGATAAATATACAATATATGACTGTAAATTTTATATATTTGTAGATTTTATTATAAATAAATAGCCACTAACTCTCTTGTAATGATGAGTTTTTGATTTATTTCAAACAAGTTGATTAAAGTAGTTATTAAATTATTTATTTTATAAAATTTTAAAAGTATTTAAAAAGTAAAATTTTCAAAAAAAAAGAAATAATGTTTCATCAAAAATTATCAACACATGAAAGGAATAAATAACTCAAAATAACGAAAAACAAATTTATTTAAGAATACTTTAAGAATATTTGTTAGTTATTTACTGGTAAACAATTTTTTTTCAATAATTTTGAATAAATTGAACATTATTTCTCGTAGGATCAGTGTTATCTGAAAAACAAACTTTTTTCCCCTTTCTTCACTTTAAGGGTTTTATATAAAAAAAAGTCTTTATTAGTTAACTTACAGACAACAATCTCTGCTTTTTCCGGTACATTTTCATTGGTTTTGATCCCAGTACGGCTTCTGTTGCCGAACAAAAAAACAAAAAAGATCTATCACTAGTAAAGTTTCATATGCCTGAACGGTATTGTTTAATGATCCGAATTATTTCAACTGTAAACTTAAAAAAGAGCAAATAACGATTGTCTCCTGTATCAGTAGAAGCTCTGTAAACCTGACTAGACCAAATAAGATGGTATCTAACTCCATGGATTTAAAGGTTTCTAGACATCTGCAACAATTCTGAGAAAGTCGGATATATTTTGAGAAATTGCTTAAATTTTTATATATATATTCATAGAATATTTATGAGTAATATTACATTGTATTTAATTTTATTTTGATTTTTCAATCGAATTAATTGTAAAATTTTTACAGTTTATTAGAAAATCCGTGTGACAAAAATGTAGAATAGTGCCTAATTTTATTCGTATTGTACATTTATCAAAGGAAATGAGTTTTTACAAAAAAAAAAAAAAAATACAATCAATAAAGAAAAAGTCATTTTCTCCAACAAACTTCAATCTACTTATAAGAAATTTACAATTTTCTAGAAAATCGAATATTAGAATAGTTTTTAATTATAATAACCAAGCAAAATTTTAATTGTGTTTATAAAATTAATGAATTATGCTGATTAAAACACTTATAAACTTTTAAAAACTTATTTTCTATAGACTAATCTAGCTTTAATTTAAATTAATAAATTAAAATTAACTGACTTTTTCAAAATAGCGTCAAAAAACACAATTAAAAAGAAAAATAAAAACATATTTCAAGAAAACAAATATATTATTTATAAGTTTTTTTCAAGTAGAAGATTTATAGTTCTAATTTTATGCTAATTATTTCTTTGTTATTTAATATGAGCAAAGGAGAAAAAATTAAATTAATGGGAAACGTTTTTCCTTGTCTCAAAAAGGTAAAAAATATGTAGATTTGTAAGAATAATATCGGATATATTTTATTATTCATGTAAATTTATTAAATAAATATTTTCACCCGTTTTTATTCAGTAATAATTTAAGAAAAATAAATGAAAAGACAGCAAAACTTTTAAAAAATTTATCACTACAATAGAAAAAATACATATATTTTTTAAGTGAACATTGAATGTACAGTACTTGGCAAATATTCATTTAACGTGTTATTTCATGATTTTAGACCACGATAATATTTATGATTTAAATGCAACGAAACACATTTTATATTTACGGAAGTAGCGTTAGAAATTCATAAAAAGTCAAGAATATTTTACTCTTTATAATAGTTCTTTTGGTATATTTTAAACATATATATTTTAGATATTTCTTTCTTAGAAAACGATTTTTTTATGTTTACAATTTTTTTCATATTCTCCGTCATGAAATATAAATAATATAAGTTGGTATAATATTTACGATCATCGGTTTTTGAACTTATCTTCTTGAGTTTAGGTTTGTGTATTTTTTAGTATTAAATTTTCTTTTATATCATTAAGTATATTTACATTTTACGATCCTTTACTCAATAATATCAATAGTTTTGTAAGTGTTTTCGACCATCATTGAAATAGTTTGTTCTTCCTTCTCTTACTATCAAGAATAATAGATAAATTTCGAATGTACCGTACAGCTTACAAACTATACATATATATATTTATATATTTTTTATTAATCATATATATATATATTTATTTCTTTACAGAATATTACATTCCTGTCCATTCAAGAGTTTCGATCTTCGTTCAAAACACTGTAAAATGTCAGAGTTGAGCCTAAGGCTTCCAATGTGTTTTGTGGTGGAGATGTTCTTTCCACATCAAAATGGTTTTTGTAGCAATAGCCGGAAGTGATCTGCTTTCTTAGAAATGCATTTTGTTACAAGATATTTCTTCATAACTAAAAAAAATCTTCGCGCTTCTATGTTAATCGTTTTCAAAATAAACTTATCCTATCTTTTTTTGCATATTAAAAAAAATCTTGTTATGTACAGTATAAAGTATCAGGAGAATAAAAACAATGAAAGTTTTTTTATTCTTTTATAAAAATAAATCAACAGAAAAATTTTTATTTTATTATTTCCTATAAAGATTTGTATAGCAAAGATGCGATATTTTGTTATTCTACATTTTATCAGGAGAAAAAAACTGTTTTTATTCTTAATAAATATTCTGAAGCTGTACTGGACACAAAGAGAGTGAAACATGTTTAAAACTAATGCTATGCCGACATAAATGTCACATTCTTTGGCAGAAACAATAATTCAACGGAAATATTGTTTCTGTAGACATACAGGACACGTTCATTGGAAACCTTGTTACTGTTATCAGAAATGCTGCATTCATCATAAATCTTCTGAGGTCTCACAAAAGAAAATCCATCAAAAGTAAAGCAACATTAGTTGTTATTGATATAAATTATGCACAAAAATCTCTGCTTTCGCCTAATTTGATATTAATTGTTACTAAATTTATCTTAGAAAGATTGTATTATAAATAATTGTCTGTATATTATAAAATTATAAAGATTATAATCAGTAACTACTCTTAAGAAACTTTACGAAAACTACGTTTTACCTTCACTATTTACATTTCATTTAATGATAGATCTAGTTTATTTATACGAATCTTGCATAAAACCATTTACTTCGATCGTTACCTGGACAAATTCTTATCCAATAGTAAGTTAGCGGACTTCCTTTAGATCCGCATGATGTGTATATAAATTATGTGTTCGACCGACAATCCTGATGTTCCAGAGAAGCAACAGCAAAGAACAGTTGAATGGGAACGGGTCACGTGTTGGAAGATGGCAGCTGTTCGACTGCAGACAGCAGCTGCGACTCACAACAATTCTATTGATCGCAAGAACAGGGCAGAAGTTGCAGCAACAAATAATGTTACAGATTTACGAATGTAAGCTGTTGTGATAAAAGACAAATTGCAAAAGAGAGAAAAGAATATTTCAAATTATTAATGATATAACGGAACAGATCGTTAATTAAATTCGAATAGTTATATGTTATTAGAAGTTATTTCCACTTATATGAATTTAAACTGTAATTTAGAAATGTTTTTCGTACGTTGAGTAGAAGCCAAAGTTAGTGAGTGTGAGTAATGTTCGCTACTGGATGGCTTGCATGATATTCTCTCCCATTATCTGTCATTCAGAAGCTCTTGTGTATCCAGACAATAATCAATCATTTCCATCGTCGTTTCATGTTCTTCGTCAGAAAACGGTGGTGACAAGATTAGTGGACAAAACTGTGAGCGTTAGATACCAAGACCAACTCTCCAGAACACTTTACGGTCGATGATGGATGTGGCTGGGTGTGGCAGAGCTCTGTCTCTTTCTTTTCTTTTTCTTTTTTTTTTTAACTTCTATACAAGATGCTGAAATTTTTGACAATAAGAAATGCAACAGATAATTTCTACTTGGTTTATTTATAAAATTACTGAAGCGATCAAATTATTTTTTCTTGATCGCTTACAATACATTCGAGAGCGTATAAAAAACTTCAAGTGAGAAAAAGTGTGTCTTTTGTTTTCACACATTACGCGAAAATTTATTCTGATATCCTTATTATTTATTTTTATTGAAATTTGCATGAATAATTTTTGAACATCGATTTTCAATATTTAGTAAATTTCATTTACAAAGTATTTGCTGCCAATTTTATATTTGCTTACAATTTACCAATTAAGAAAATGAAATGTATTTTAATTAGAAAAAGAGACAAATAAGATAAATAAGTAAAAATTTAATTAATATTTTACCAAATAACTAAAATGGAATATATTTAAAATAATAGAAATGTGATTTATAGCAATACAAAGTGGAATTGAATCGATAGGAATCGATTAAAAAAATCAAATATTTTTGAGATAGAAGAAAGAAAATGTATTTATATGATAACGATATAAAAAATCCGACAACTTAGTTAAAGGAAATTTCCATTCATCAGAATATTTACAACTCAAAAATATAATAATTCTATTTTATAGATACAAAAGCGATTTGTGTCTGCAGCAAGTGAAACAGTTCAGTTCTTTAATTTTGTTGTTGCAAGAATCCCATCTAGTGCATTACCTCATCCATCACTAGAAACTTGGTCCGACTGAGAGGTCTTCCCTTTTATGTAGAGAGTAACTGGATGGATCAACAAACTTTATTATCTCAGCTTGCAAGCGAAACCATTTCATCGGTTGAGTTTGATGATTTTTTTACTACTCAGTAAAGAGAAAAATACTGAACCTCGCAGAGGATGAGGTGAATGGGTGTCAACTAGACTAGAAAACCATCGTATATCAAATTTCCGGCTTGTCATTATTTGCTTCAAATGGAATTCGGTTTTGTAACTGCCTCCAAGGGCAAGAGTGCTTCTAGTAATATTGGTTGAAATGGTTCGATATCGGTTTTTCTTTACAACTTTTTAAAAACTTAATATAGATAAAGATAACTTATCGAAATGTTTTTAAAACATTTATCCTTCTTAATTTCTTTCATTGATTTACTATTCGAGAATTTTTGAAGAATTTTTCTTCGCCAATCCAATGTTTTAAATGTTTCTATGGGTGATTTTTTGTTAATATAGTTACGGTTTATCCATTAAAATTAATTTAATTTTTTATTAATTTCAATTGTAAATAAATAAATATATAGAGAGTGAAATATACTGTATTTGTCAATTTCATTAAATTGTACAAAACAATAAATTACACTTATGAGTTACATCACTGAAACATTAATCTTGTTTATGAATTGGACTAAATGTATATAATTAATTACTTGCAGAAAATAAATGAGATGACAGAAAGTATTGTTTTTGACATTTTTTTCTTTAATAAAAATTTGTTAAGTAGATAATAATGAAAATTCTTGCTGTACAGGTCTACGTACAAACTTTCGCTTGTTTTTCTAGATTAAAATTGATACCGTTTGCTTTTGTAATAAATCAATATAAATTAGTTGAGTAATTATTGAAGTTTAATGTTTAGAAAATTGCAAAATATCTAACAATAGCTTATTAATTAACAATAAGAATGATATCGTGACCATTAAAAGTTCATTTCTAGCTTAATGGAAGGGAAGTTTTTAGTAATTTTTTAAAGTAAATTAGAAGATAATAGCGCGATATGTCAATTAATTAATTCTCAAACTTTTAAAATATAATCTAATGTCCTGGGAGATTAATTCAACAAAAATTTAGCCTAAAATGACAGAGATATAAATTTAGCAACAATAGTTGAAAAGTATGGGGTATATTTCTGAAAGGCGTACTTTGTTAAGTTCGAAGTTGAAGTTCGATTCGATTGTTAGTGAAGAAGCAATTTAATAAGAAAGTTTATATGTACAGAGTATTATCTGCCATTGTCATACAATATGTGTCCCATCTGTGTCCTATATAGAAAGTGATGCATCAGAGTAGCAGATGGTACAAATCTCAAAACGCTTCACTAAGTCAATACAAACAAATTTCTGAACAAGAAACTCTCTCAACTTCTGACAGCTTCAAAATAGATTTTTGATACTATTGAGAAAGTGTCATAAACGATCGCCAAAAGGGAATCGGATGTTATTCATTTTAATTTCTTATAAAATTTAAGAAGTATCTATTGTGTTTTGCAAAGCTTATCAATTTTTCTAAGCCCGAGGAATTTCTTTCAACAGGCGTTAATAAATGATTATACGATAAATGACATCGTTCATAGACTACGGATTGTGTTTTCTATCTTTAATATCTTTTATAATCTATAATGGCTTGGTATTTATAAGTTAGATACAAAATATTTTATTTTTTTTCTGCTAATTTTTCTTTATTTTATTTTCAAGTTCTAGAATTTTATTTATGGAATTTCAATAGGGTTAACCAAAAGTTATATAAATAAAAAGATTCCATTTTACATTAAAATCTTCAATCACACATTTTTCAATCACACATTTTGCATAATCAAAATGCTTTTTATATGAATATCATAATTTATCTTCAATGTTTAAAATATTAACAATTGTTAGCATTTCCAGCATGGATTTTTGAATTTTTTAAAAGTCTTTTTGTTTTGAACTCTTTCCGCTTTATGGACACTAAAGCTTTTTTCTGTGTCCATTATAACTTCGGCCAGACCAATAATGAGGAAGGCTGGGTTGGTGAGGGGTGAGGATCCAACATATCTGAAACAGACCGCCCATGAAAAGCTTTTCGGATTTCGACCAGGATGTAAACCTAGATTTTTCAGAGTTACAGGCTAACGCTTTTAGCTCAATTTTTCACTGATTAAAATCATCTCCAAGCATAAAAATTTAGGCAAAGCGGATATTAAAGCACAAAAGTCTTTGCTAGAGGCTATAGCATATTCTATAAGATTCATTTTCACTGCATTTACATATTAAAATTTGGTTTTCTGTCAATATTACGTGATTTACGAAAAAGCTACAGATTAATAAAATCAATACGAATTTAGCAATTTAAAAAAAAATCGTAATTATTTTTATTTCCAATTCAATAAATTGCAAAAAAAAATTTAAGTAAAATCCGAAGTTATAAATTTCTAATATATATCTTTTAATCTATTTGCATGAATTTCAACTTATATTCTGAAAATACTTAAAAACGTTCAAATGAATTCCTTAAAACTTAAAAACAAAATAGCAGTCAATGTTTTTTTTCTTTTTAAATTTAAGAATGACTTTATATTTAGTTGCTATAAATTAAGTAATACAATATCTCGATTTCGTAATTATTTTTCACATTTACAACATTATATTCTACAAATTTTAATTTATACTCTTAACAAACAAGCGTTTGAAAACAATTAATATTATAAGATTTTTTCTTTTTTCTTCCTCTTTCATATTTTTAATTAATTTGAAAGACTGAAAATTATTATGAGAAAGAATATAAAAAAGAAAAAAAATTCCAAACTTATAATCAATGNAAATTGTTCAATTTGCTTTATCAATTATAATAACTTATATAAATCTTGAAGAGAAGTAAGAATGATATAACTTCCAGTTAACACTAAAAATTGATATTAAAAATATTTTAAATAAAATCAAATAATAGCATTTTTAATAGTAAAATTGCCCTTGATATGTTTTTATACAAAGTTAAAGTAAAGTAGAGCACATCAACAAAACGAATTTTCCCTGAGGGGTTCGTAATAAGTGCCTTGTTTTTTCAAGCTTGTCATAATACACGATAAAGGGATCCCAAGACTCTACTTCATACTAGATCTTTAAAAGCTTTTGTAGATATGTGCCTCGAATAATAATAATAAGAAGCAGGATATCAGATGAATCCAGAAAATCATTTTTGCTGCTAACAGCATATACTACAAAATTCAGTGGAAACACTCGTGGTATAATATTTCTTTGTTTCAAAATTGCTAAGTGATATCAACATGTTCTATATTTGGTGTATATGCATATATTTTTATTTTTAACGAAATAAATTGTTAAATTGGTTATAAATAATTTTCTAGGTACATAATTCTTTACTTATAATAGATAAACATCCAATAATTTAAAGTGTTGATGGTTTACGCGAGATGCGTGAATCATTCTTTGTTTTATAAAATAAAACAAATACCAAGCTTAATGATATTGATTGTTAAGAAGCTTAGACACTGCCAACTTTCGAGAGAAATAAATTATTTTGTTCTTAAGGAAGTCATTTGGAAAGATTAGGAAATGGCAAAATACATGCTATCTCAATAAGGACTTAGCTTTGTACTAATGCTCATATTCTATGTATATGAAAGAGAAACACTACACTAATCTTTACAGTATACAGAATAAAATAATACTTTTAAAATTTTATAATATTTAACAATTCGAGAACATTAGAAAAATTGTTTGTTTTAATGGCATGGTTCAAAAAAGAAAATGAAAGCTTGGAGGGATTCTTTTAATTGTCTGTTTGAAGTCGAATAACAAACCGAATCAAAGATGTTAGATTGGCAATGTCAACACAATCTGATAACTCTGACGATTACGCCCGTTAAATTTGTATAATTAGAGTGACTTCAAATAAAGTAACATTAAGCATTCTGTAATGGTTTATCTTGTAAGAGTTGATCCTTTGAACTGAACTCAATCAAGGAGTCATTTTGATATCTCTCTTTAATTGTGCATGCTTGATTTGAAAAAAACTGTTGTTTTCTCTTAGTTTTATTTTTATATTTTTTAAGTATCTAATATTTATTCAGTGAATATTTTCCGAAAAGAATATTAAAATTCTCAAGGATAAAACATCAAAGTGAAATTGTATACAGAAAACTGCTTTAAAGTTAAATTTAAAAAAAAAAATTAATTAAAAAACCTACATTATATTTCATTTTAAAATAAATTAAAAAATTAATATGTTTGTATATATTTTAATGTAGCAATCATAGAAATAATGGTAAGTTTTATGGTGTTGTAACAGTCGTAATTACTAATTTACAGGTGAAAAAACGAGAATACTAAAAGTAATACATAAAATAAAGATTATTATCTTATCATTTCTGTTATTTACATCAAATATATTTTACTTAGTTTCGTTTTAATGATTACGAACTGCAAACTACGTAATAAAATTGAAATTCTGTTAATGTTAACATAATAATAAAAATGANATCCTATCTTTTTTTGCATATTAAAAAAATCTTGTTATGTACAGTATAAAGTATCAGGAGAATAAAAACAATGAAAGTTTTTTATTCTTTTATAAAAATAAATCAACAGAAAAATTTTTATTTTATTATTTCCTATAAAGATTTGTATAGCAAAGATGCGATATTTTGTTATTCTACATTTTATCAGGAGAAAAAAACTGTTTTTATTCTTAATAAATATTCTGAAGCTGTACTGGACACAAAGAGAGTGAAACATGTTTAAAACTAATGCTATGCCGACATAAATGTCACATTCTTTGGCAGAAACAATAATTCAACGGAAATATTGTTTCTGTAGACATACAGGACACGTTCATTGGAAACCTTGTTACTGTTATCAGAAATGCTGCATTCATCATAAATCTTCTGAGGTCTCACAAAAGAAAATCCATCAAAAGTAAAGCAACATTAGTTGTTATTGATATAAATTATGCACAAAAATCTCTGCTTTCGCCTAATTTGATATTAATTGTTACTAAATTTATCTTAGAAAGATTGTATTATAAATAATTGTCTGTATATTATAAAATTATAAAGATTATAATCAGTAACTACTCTTAAGAAACTTTACGAAAACTACGTTTTACCTTCACTATTTACATTTCATTTAATGATAGATCTAGTTTATTTATACGAATCTTGCATAAAACCATTTACTTCGATCGTTACCTGGACAAATTCTTATCCAATAGTAAGTTAGCGGACTTCCTTTAGATCCGCATGATGTGTATATAAATTATGTGTTCGACCGACAATCCTGATGTTCCAGAGAAGCAACAGCAAAGAACAGTTGAATGGGAACGGGTCACGTGTTGGAAGATGGCAGCTGTTCGACTGCAGACAGCAGCTGCGACTCACAACAATTCTATTGATCGCAAGAACAGGGCAGAAGTTGCAGCAACAAATAATGTTACAGATTTACGAATGTAAGCTGTTGTGATAAAAGACAAATTGCAAAAGAGAGAAAAGAATCTTTCAAATTATTAATGATATAACGGAACAGATCGTTAATTAAATTCGAATAGTTATATGTTATTAGAAGTTATTTCCACTTATATGAATTTAAACTGTAATTTAGAAATGTTTTTCGTACGTTGAGTAGATGCCAAAGTTAGTGAGTGTGAGTAATGTTCGCTACTGGATGGCTTGCATGATATTCTCTCCCATTATCTGTCATTCAGAAGCTCTTGTGTATCCAGACAATAATCAATCATTTCCATCGTCGTTTCATGTTCTTCGTCAGAAAACGGTGGTGACAAGATTAGTGGACAAAACTGTGAGCGTTAGATACCAAGACCAACTCTCCAGAACACTTTACGGTCGATGATGGATGTGGCTGGGTGTGGCAGAGCTCTGTCTCTTTCTTTTCTTTTTCTTTTTTTTTTTAACTTCTATACAAGATGCTGAAATTTTTGACAATAAGAAATGCAACAGATAATTTCTACTTGGTTTATTTATAAAATTACTGAAGCGATCAAATTATTTTTTCTTGATCGCTTACAATACATTCGAGAGCGTATAAAAAACTTCAAGTGAGAAAAAGTGTGTCTTTTGTTTTCACACATTACGCGAAAATTTATTCTGATATCCTTATTATTTATTTTTATTGAAATTTGCATGAATAATTGGTACAAATTGTAAAAAATTTTTGAACATCGATTTTCAATATTTAGTAAATTTCATTTACAAAGTATTTGCTGCCAATTTTATATTTGCTTACAATTTACCAATTAAGAAAATGAAATGTATTTTAATTAGAAAAAGAGACAAATAAGATAAATAAGTAAAAATTTAATTAATATTTTACCAAATAACTAAAATGGAATATATTTAAAATAATAGAAATGTGATTTATAGCAATACAAAGTGGAATTGAATCGATAGGAATCGATTAAAAAAATCAAATATTTTTGAGATAGAAGAAAGAAAATGTATTTATATGATAACGATATAAAAAATCCGACAACTTAGTTAAAGGAAATTTCCATTCATCAGAATATTTACAACTCAAAAATATAATAATTCTATTTTATAGATACAAAAGCGATTTGTGTCTGCAGCAAGTGAAACAGTTCAGTTCTTTAATTTTGTTGTTGCAAGAATCCCATCTAGTGCATTACCTCATCCATCACTAGAAACTTGGTCCGACTGAGAGGTCTTCCCTTTTATGTAGAGAGTAACTGGATGGATCAACAAACTTTATTATCTCAGCTTGCAAGCGAAACCATTTCATCGGTTGAGTTTGATGATTTTTTTACTACTCAGTAAAGAGAAAAATACTGAACCTCGCAGAGGATGAGGTGAATGGGTGTCAACTAGACTAGAAAACCATCGTATATCAAATTTCCGGCTTGTCATTATTTGCTTCAAATGGAATTCGGTTTTGTAACTGCCTCCAAGGGCAAGAGTGCTTCTAGTAATATTGGTTGAAATGGTTCGATATCGGTTTTTCTTTACAACTTTTTAAAAACTTAATATAGATAAAGATAACTTATCGAAATGTTTTTAAAACATTTATCCTTCTTAATTTCTTTCATTGATTTACTATTCGAGAATTTTTGAAGAATTTTTCTTCGCCAATCCAATGTTTTAAATGTTTCTATGGGTGATTTTTTGTTAATATAGTTACGGTTTATCCATTAAAATTAATTTAATTTTTTATTAATTTCAATTGTAAATAAATAAATATATAGAGAGTGAAATATACTGTATTTGTCAATTTCATTAAATTGTACAAAACAATAAATTACACTTATGAGTTACATCACTGATACATTAATCTTGTTTATGAATTGGACTAAATGTATATAATTAATTACTTGCAGAAAATAAATGAGATGACAGAAAGTATTGTTTTTGACATTTTTTTCTTTAATAAAAATTTGTTAAGTAGATAATAATGAAAATTCTTGCTGTACAGGTCTACGTACAAACTTTCGCTTGTTTTTCTAGATTAAAATTGATACCGTTTGCTTTTGTAATAAATCAATATAAATTAGTTGAGTAATTATTGAAGTTTAATGTTTAGAAAATTGCAAAATATCTAACAATAGCTTATTAATTAACAATAAGAATGATATCGTAACCATTAAAAGTTCATTTCTAGCTTAATGGAAGGGAAGTTTTTAGTAATTTTTTAAAGTAAATTAGAAGATAATAGCGCGATATGTCAATTAATTAATTCTCAAACTTTTAAAATATAATCTAATGTCCTGGGAGATTAATTCAACAAAAATTTAGCCTAAAATGACAGAGATATAAATTTAGCAACAATAGTTGAAAAGTATGGGGTATATTTCTGAAAGGCGTACTTTGTTAAGTTCGAAGTTGAAGTTCGATTCGATTGTTAGTGAAGAAGCAATTTAATAAGAAAGTTTATATGTACAGAGTATTATCTGCCATTGTCATACAATATGTGTCCCATCTGTGTCCTATATAGAAAGTGATGCATCAGAGTAGCAGATGGTACAAATCTCAAAACGCTTCACTAAGTCAATACAAACAAATTTCTGAACAAGAAACTCTCTCAACTTCTGACAGCTTCAAAATAGATTTTTGATACTATTGAGAAAGTGTCATAAACGATCGCCAAAAGGGAATCGGATGTTATTCATTTTAATTTCTTATAAAATTTAAGAAGTATCTATTGTGTTTTGCAAAGCTTATCAATTTTTCTAAGCCCGAGGAATTTCTTTCAACAGGCGTTAATAAATGATTATACGATAAATGACATCGTTCATAGACTACGGATTGTGTTTTCTATCTTTAATATCTTTTATAATCTATAATGGCTTGGTATTTATAAGTTAGATACAAAATATTTTATTTTTTTTCTGCTAATTTTTCTTTATTTTATTTTCAAGTTCTAGAATTTTATTTATGGAATTTCAATAGGGTTAACCAAAAGTTATATAAATAAAAAGATTCCATTTTACATTAAAATCTTCAATCACACATTTTGCATAATCAAAATGCTTTTTATATGAATATCATAATTTATCTTCAATGTTTAAAATATTAACAATTGTTAGCATTTCCAGCATGGATTTTTGAATTTTTTAAAAGTCTTTTTGTTTTGAACTCTTTCCGCTTTATGGACACTAAAGCTTTTTTCTGTGTCCATTATAACTTCGGCCAGACCAATAATGAGGAAGGCTGGGTTGGTGAGGGGTGAGGATCCAACATATCTGAAACAGACCGCCCATGAAAAGCTTTTCGGATTTCGACCAGGACGTAAACCTAGATTTTTCAGAGTTACAGGCTAACGCTTTTAGCTCAATTTTTCACTGATTAAAATCATCTCCAAGCATAAAAATTTAGGCAAAGCGGATATTAAAGCACAAAAGTCTTTGCTAGAGGCTATAGCATATTCTATAAGATTCATTTTCACTGCATTTACATATTAAAATTTGGTTTTCTGTCAATATTACGTGATTTACGAAAAAGCTACAGATTAATAAAATCAATACGAATTTAGCAATTTTAAAAAAAATCGTAATTATTTTTATTTCCAATTCAATAAATTGCAAAAAAAAATTTAAGTAAAATCCGAAGTTATAAATTTCTAATATATATCTTTTAATCTATTTGCATGAATTTCAACTTATATTCTGAAAATACTTAAAAACGTTCAAATGAATTCCTTAAAACTTAAAAACAAAATAGCAGTCAATGTTTTTTTTCTTTTTAAATTTAAGAATGACTTTATATTTAGTTGCTATAAATTAAGTAATACAATATCTCGATTTCGTAATTATTTTTCACATTTACAACATTATATTCTACAAATTTTAATTTATACTCTTAACAAACAAGCGTTTGAAAACAATTAATATTATAAGATTTTTTCTTTTTTCTTCCTCTTTCATATTTTTAATTAATTTGAAAGACTGAAAATTATTATGAGAAAGAATATAAAAAAGAAAAAAAATTCCAAACTTATAATCAATGTTTTTCTTCATTGATTTTTTTTTTTTTTTGGTTAAAATTTAGGATTTAAGTTTAATGATAAGGCAGAGGACTTATATTTGCAATATTGATATCGCAGTAATAAAGTAGTACGTAAAGAAGATAAGGAAAGTCGTTCATTTAACCGTAGAAAAAGTAGTAGCTTGTCAGTTATGGAGGAAAGTTATTGGTTTGGTATCGCCCCTTTCAGCTGATGAAAACACCAGAAACATCCAATATACTTGTTGGTAACTCTATAAAGATATTAAGAGATAACATTGCCTTAGGTACATTGTTCATGTAATAGCAAAGAATTGATTTTGCAACATGATCCTTTTAAAACAAAATTTTATATTGAGGCATTAACAATATTTATTTTATTTTATTAATCGAAAGAAATTGACAATAAACTGAACTCACTCTGTTGTTATTTTTTCTAATGTTTCTTATAAGATTTAGAAATTATAAGATATGAAGTAGTAAAATTTAATTGAAAATTTAATACTCTGTTGTCTCTGTAATTTTAAAAAGATCTTAAATATAAAGTAAAAGAATGCTATACAGAGCCAAAATAATTTTATTTTGAAAAGAAAAACATTTTTTCAAATGTTAAAATAAAAAAAATTATTTACTTTAACTTGAAAATTGTTTTTTACTCCCTTTAAATGAAAAAACAATCTTTATAACTTGAAAGGAGAAAAATATTTTTAGAAGTTTATTTTTTATAACTTGTACATCAAAGTTGAGTTATATTTTATTTATGTTTTGCAAAATATAAGTAAAATAAACATAACAATGTAAATTCGTCTCTGTAATCCAAAACACACGCTTTGGTAGACTTTTCTCAGAGCAATTTCTGGTTAGCAAATTTAACTTTTATTACTCATTGAACTACAAATATATTTCGGGTTGGTATAATATACTCCAACCCCTCTTCAGTGCTAGTTCAGATAAACAAAAATGTCAAAACATGACTATGTTATATTACATTAAATGAAACAAACCAAAAAAACATCAAAAACACTTACATTTTTTCATTAAGTACATAACAAAATTTGTTTCTTATTTTGCTATTTTCACAAACTATAGGGTAGGAGGGTAGACCGTTTTACAAACATCAGTTTTTGTTTTAACTTAAATACTATGCATGCCATGTTCATATGTAAAGACAAATAAAGACTGCCATAGTTTAACTTGAAGGAGAGATTAATACTAAGGACGGATGGATTACGTCTGTTCTCCAGATGTCTATTCTGCAAGGTGGGGACATTAACACCTCTATCCCCTGACCAAGTGATCTCTTCCACTGGTTCTCCGAATTTTTCACCATTGCAGATGTGGGGTTAAGGGGAGTGGTACACACAAACATTTTAAAAATTTAAAAATCAAACATTTGTATTTTATATAAAAATTAGAATTT
Organism: Centruroides sculpturatus; assembly: GCF_000671375.1. Taxonomy (NCBI): domain Eukaryota; kingdom Metazoa; phylum Arthropoda; class Arachnida; order Scorpiones; family Buthidae; genus Centruroides; species Centruroides sculpturatus. The sequence continues at coordinate 331,174 of NW_019384386.1, read as the reverse complement.
TTCTTTCCATTTTTACAATTTTCAATTACACATGGGTATATAACAGACACAGTAAAAACCAATGACACAGTAACAAAAAATCCATACGTATGTAAAAGCTATTAATACACAAACAACAATATCATTAAACCAGTATTATGGAAATTTACTATTACCAAAAAAA
>NW_019384386.1:324707-329936 GCF_000671375.1 Centruroides sculpturatus | reverse complement strand
TATATCAATATAATATATTAAAAGTTTTATTTGTATAAAAGAAAACTTAATTAATTTAAAACGTAAAAATCATAAATTATAAATAATCCTGTTTGGAGATTAATATATTTTTGAATATTAAACTCTACATAATATACATAAATATAAAAAATTAAAAGAATATTTATAATTTAGTAAGTAATTGATGTTAATAAATTAATGTGGCATTATTAATTCATCTTTTACAATTTAAAAATAACCAATCAAATTAAAGTAAATTTAAAATTTTTAAGGATTCTTATCTCAATTTTTTAACTGCTAACTACAAATTTTGATGTGCTCATTTGTTCTTATTTGCTTCTTCATCTCATTCATTTTTGTACAGATTTATCTTGTTTATATTTTTATTCTTCACTTTTTGGTAAATATATTTTATTATTTTAGTAGTATAAAATTGGGGAATAATTATTTGTAGAAAAAACTTTTTTATCAATTTGTTTTCTTTAAATAACCCAAATTTTAAAAATGAATAAAAATATTTTCTTTAATCTAATATAATTTTAACTATTTAATGAGAATTTAAACTTTTTAAAATTAATAAATATTAAAATATTAATAAATCATTTAAATTTATTCATGTTTAACTTTTGTGATATTTTTAAATATTTGAACAAATATATATTTATAATGTTATTATTAATTACAGCTCCGGTATAAATGAATAATCAAGTTGATTTATTATTCAGTTATTCAGAAACAGTTGTCTGATGTTTTTCAATAAAAAAAAAATTGTAAACAAGATATTTAATTATTTCTACAAAAAAATTAGTTACGTGCTTTGTTTAAATGAAGCAATATATAAATTATTTTAATAAAATTAATTAATATTAATTACTTTCTGAAAGTAAAAATTATATTTTTATGCTATTTTTAATTGCAAAAATTGTGGAAAATTCTACATTATGAACATTCGATTTTGTTTCAATGGAAATTAGTTGAAATAAACATTTCAATTCCAGATGTTTGTAAACTTTATTCCTATTATTATTACTCAGTGGGATTCTAGAAATGAAATGAGTTATCATCTTTATTTCTAGGATATCGTATCATTTATAGTTTGATTGTTAAGACACAATTTCTATTTTTTATTTTATTTTATTTACTTACTTTTTGTTATAGCGATATATTATGTCAACTTTTTACGTGTCGGACATACTGTATATATTTTCACGAAAACATGTTCTTAGAAGAAAATGACATCTTCAACAGATACTTCAAAAGAGGTATTCTGTCAAGTGACATTTGATACCTTACAGTTTGAAATTGAATACAAACAATATACACATCTTTAAATTTTGATATTGTGTAACTAATTATATAAAAATGAAAAAAAATGTACTAAATATATCCAAAAAATTCTTTTAAATATATTCTTTAACGTATTTAAATTATATCCATGATTTCATGTTGTATAAACGGAAAAATAAAACTTTATAAAATTTATTTTCTTGTCTCCTAGATTATGACGTTGACAGCGTGGCTTAAAAAAATGATAAACCTTCTCCGGTTTCATATAAATTTTTGATAGCTTTAATTGAAGGAAAAAAATTCTTCATTATTTTTTTCTTCCTTTTTTTATTGGAAGCTTAACTAATTTTATGATAATCTGTATGTTGCGGAATAAATTTACAAGAAATTTTCATGAAAATATAATTTGACATAATGACATATTGTCATTCAAAACTTATTCTTTTATCGGTTTTATCTTTCCTGCATTGTAAAACAAACCTAGGGAGGGATTTTTTTTGCCTTGCATGAGATTAAAAGCACGTCACCTTTCAACGTCCGATTTTCATAGCATTGACCTGTATATATTTCTAGTCTAAGACATGGCAAGATGATTGATGTCCTGGGCTTGTGTTGACTCAGCACCAATCTGTCCTTTGATAAACGACTTTTTAAACTACATGGATACAATTTCTTATTGATAGCTCTCGTTATCTTTGCAAAATAACGTTTATATTAATTATGATTTTTTGATCGTCGCTCTAATTTCAATTTAAATAATGTTTTACATAAAAATTCTTTTAGAGAAATTTTTCTTTCTATCGTGACTACAATTTCATTATTTTTGTATTTTTTATCGTATTATAAATTACTTTAAAATATTTAATCTGTATGATTTATATAAGTTTGAAAATTTTAATTTAGCTCTTTCTAAAGTGCAAAAGTCAGATATTATCTAAGATATATGGTTAGAGATATTATTATAAAATTTATTTTTATATTTTCGGCATTATAAATCATTTTATAAGACAAAAGCTGTTACTTGTAGAAAATTACACTGCAATATTTTTCGGGTTTCGTCATAGTGAAGTACAAAACAATATTTTATCGTAACATTTGATAGATTTTATTTATATAAAAAGCACGCTTTTCTCTATTTTTATACTAAAAATTCTGTCAATAGTTGTGCATTGAGTTATAAAAATAACTGATATCATTTTTGAAACGCCCCCAAACAATAAGATATTCTTCAAAAGGAAATAGAAGAAAAAAAGAAAAAATATATATTCAAAATACGAACATATGGAACTACATAAAAACTTTAAACAGAAACTTTAAAATGTTATTTCAGTTTTCTAGTAATATACAGTATGCTTAAATTCTATGCTAATATCATTGAAAATTTCACCTTTATAAAAGTAAAATGTACCCAAGTATCTGTTGTCAGTAAACTATTTTATATTCCGAAATTCTATCTTTAAAGCGTATGTGACGAATAAATAATACTCAGATCGAAATATTGAAAAACGATTGCATTTCTTTAAAAAAAATCAAATCTAGATAGGAATCTCTTTTTTTTGGTATCAATCAAACGTTTACAAAAAAGTATTTTTAAATCAGATTTTTCATATGAAAAGATACCTTTGATGATAACCTATTTTATATTAACGTATTTATATTTCTTTAAAAGAGTATATTACTCTCTCTCTATACACATATATAAATGTTAAANTTTAAACATGACTGTTAGTACAGTTACAGTATTTCCGTTAGAATAATTTTTCAGTTATAAATCAATACTATTTATTATACCTTATTTTTTAAAAAAGTTCTGGTAGTTAGTTTTAACATATCGATTTTGTTGTTATAGTAATTTATATGAAAATATTTAAAACGTCCTGTCACTTATCTTGTTATCTTTAGGAGAAAAAAGCCTAGAATGTGATTAAATTTAATAATATGATAAATTTAAACAGCATTTATATCAATATTTTAAAGATAAAATTAACTTATTCAAGTATTGAAATATTTCTCTCTTAAATATATTTAGATAAATTAATCCAATATTAATTGACCTTTTAACAATATTATCCTCGAACTTGTCAAAAATTATTTATTAAAATCTATAAAATCAATCGAGTTAAAACTAAAACTAATTAGGTTAATTAATTAGCATTTTTATTATAAGCGGTTAATTCTAATTTTCGCTTTACGCAAATCAGTGCAATGTGTCGCTTGCACACTAACAGCTGTGCTAACTTAATCTCCTTCTACTTAACTTTTCTCCTTTTAATAGATAAAGTTTTCGGTTACAGCAGAATAGCTTTTTTTCCGAAAAGATCTTCTCGAAAAGTTCGCTCCAACTATATGACAGCATGTGTTACTACCTCCTTTCTTACATACAACTACTTTTGTAACACTATTGATGATACCAGTTAAGTTCTGTTCATTCTATTGGCTTATATTGGTCTTTCTTCTTGGCATGTTTATAGGATCTACAGATGAAATAAACCAGTCATATAACATCATCTTCCTGCACTTCATTTTCTCTTCATTTCTTCAATTACTGTGAGTTTTCTTAATATATCATGATACGGAGATTATATTGCATTACATTAACCTACCTATTTTAAGAAATGAATACTTTTCATTATTTTAGTTTAAATTTTGCATATTTTTAAAATTAATATCAGAAAATTCAATTTTCTAAGATAATTTATTTGTTAAGACGTGTTTATTTACTGTTTTAACAATTAATTAAAGTCAATTTTCTTTTACTTTTTGCGTTAAAAAATAATACACTCTTAGATATTTTATTTAATATTTCTTGAATATTTTTATTTTTTATTCTAGTCTTTTTTACACGTTATTATAAATTTAAAGCCAGAAAACAGGTTTTTTATGCGCATTTTATTTGTAGTTCCTATACATTTACATTCTTAAACATCATTTATTGTTTATTTCCTGCCATTTAACTCGGTTTCTGCACTAAATGTTCTTTCTTAACTCTTATTTCAGCTACAAAATCCTCCATAATAATAAATTTACATGCGACAGGTAAGACGAGAATTTCTTATGTAACGTTGTAAACTTCTGACGTTACTAAATAAAAAGGGGAGATAGTTTTTCAATCGAAATTTCCCACTTTATGTTTCTGATGCAAATTTCACGCTTATGTGCTACACTGACTAATGATTGTTTAAAGTTTAGCTTTTATAAAAATAAAAAGAAAAAAAAAGAAAAAATATAAGAACTTTCATTGTATACATTTTCTAGTTTGGTAGATATTCATTGAAGCATCCAAAAATTTTCGTTAAGTAAAACAAAGAGGAAATGAGAATAAAAACCTCTATCGCTTAAACGCACAACTTACTTCGCTTGTTATTAAAAATCAATCAAAATTTATCGTCTAAAAACATTAAAATTTAGATCTTCTTGTGTATTGTTTGCCGTAAAACTAACTTGTTATATAAATTTGTTATTCGTTATAAGCGAAAATGTATAACACCTCTTTCAGTATCTACGGGAGTCGCTATTTATGGCATCTTGAAACTGAATAGCATTTCGACACTCTAAAGTTTAATATGCGGATATAACGGTTTGTCGTTAAAGTTGTCGTTTACAGAAGGCATCAAAGTATGAAGAGATATGACATATCATATCCTTAAATACGCTAGACAAAAAAAGGGTCAAAAATTCACTCCTTAAAAATTACATTATAAAATTTAATGGAGCAAAATTTCCGTTCTGTATTCAAACTTATTATTTTTTTAAATGTTATACAAGCTTTAATAATCAACAGAAGTAAATTAATACTTTTTAATTTTATACATAAAATTATATCAATCTTAAATTTAAATGTATTTACTTGGGAAAATATGTGTATATATTATAATTAGTGTAATAAAAATAAATGGTCTAAATTAGCACACACATTTAATGAAGCGATTATTTTGCATAAGA
>NW_019384386.1:319082-320687 GCF_000671375.1 Centruroides sculpturatus | reverse complement strand
TGTTAATAACATAATTTTATATACGTGCCTATCTTGCCCCATTACTGTTGCCCCTATACCAGGGGCAACTTTAATAAAAATAATTAAAATAATTACAACTTTACAAAAAGAGAGAAGTTGCCGATCTTGCCCCTATACCCGGGGCAACTTCGTCAATTTCTCTCTTCTTGTAAAGTTGTAATTATTTTTATTATTTTTATTTCCAAACTGATTTTAACCAGTTCTATAGTAAGGTAACATTCCAATAGACAATATGCAAAGCTTTTTTTTACAGTTTACAGCAGTATTTATTACACAAAATTTAAGTAAAGCTTAACATGCCGATCTTGCACCGGTCTCCCTAATTTAAAAATTTATAGTTCAATTTTAACTCTGAAAGAACTTCTAAATGAATAAAAAAATTAATGAAGTTTATATACAGGAATTTTACATCAATAAACTCTATAAATGGAAGAACAATTTCGTAAACAGATCTTATAGAAACAAAAGGAACAAATTAGGTATTTGTATGATTAAATGTGTGGGTGTGTGTATGTACAGTACACGCTCATACTGAATCATGATATATATAATGAATGACACAATACTATAATAAAAAATGGCCTATTTCCATACAAAATTTATCCTGATATCAGTATTTGTCTACGTTTAAATTCTCAGGGGATAATGATGAAAAATTGAATAGCGGCGACAAACAGACAAATACGTTTTAAAAACCTAATCGGTTCTCATTTCTTTTAATATTTAGATTAAAAACAGTTGACAGATTTCTTTAATAATTTTTATGTATTGTTTTCAACTGAAAAATAATTAAGTGGAAATTTTAATAACTTTTACTGTATCAGAATAATTGTGTAGAACTATTCACAGTTCTACACAGTTAATAACAAATTCGATTCAGCAATTCCAGTTAATAACAGCGCAATAAATACAACTACAGTATACGAATGTTAATTAAAATTAAAATTAAATTAAATGTGAAATAATTATTAAATGATTTAAACAAATTTAGTTTAAATAAATTTAGTTTTAAAAATTGGAAAAAAAATTAAATGTTTAATAAAAAGATTTAATTAGTTATATTAAACATTTATGAATTTTTTTCAGATAAAAATATCACTTAAAAACAGTAATATAATTTAAATTAAATGCGAAAAAAAAGTCAAGCAATACTAATGTAATTGAGTGGCAAGTTACAAAATCAACTTGGAATTTAAAACGAAACTTTATAAAGAATTATTTATAGGTTGCAGGTAAACGCTTTTATATTATTAATTAGTATAAAGAAAATATTTTTTCGAAAAATAATTACAAAAATATTTTATTACGTATAAAAAGTTGTATTTTTTAGAAATGTTAAGTACAGTACAAACTAAACCTTATATGCGATAATAATTTATTTATTTAGTTTTATTATAAATAAAAGTTTATTTAATAATTTAATGAAGAATATTTATTAGATAAAGTATAATTGTATTAGCTCTTTCTTGAGAACTATTAATAAATAAATAATATATTTTATCATATATTCCATTATTATAAACGAAATTTTTAACAAGCATTGTAAGTTTCTAAGAATATTGGCATATATATAGTATTGTGTCA
>NW_019384386.1:275513-318670 GCF_000671375.1 Centruroides sculpturatus | reverse complement strand
TTAATTAAATTATATAATAATATCTTTAATCTAGAAGTTTTCTATGAATAGAATATATAAATAAATATACAAAACTTCCCTTAATTTTTGATAAAATACACAAATAGTTCCTAATATTTTATTTAAAAATATAAGAAAAATTACTATGTTAAGCTGATTTACTATTTAAAGTTTTGACGTTACAACATTTCACTAATTAGTTTTATCTTATTTTTGCAATTTATGATTTACGGAGAGAATTGTTTAATGGATATAATAAATTCTATTATTTTAGCAATAATACGGTGATAATAAAGCTATTTCAGTTATACTAGACTAATATTAAAGTTTGCAAAGAGTTAATTAGAAATTCTCCAATGATCCATCGTTGCCGAATTAACCAGATAAAAGAATTGAAATGTAACTAGAATGGTCCACTGAATGATAGAACAATGTAATTTGATAACGAGATGAAATTTTAAGAATAAAATCTCATTTTACTCTATTATGAAACTTTCTATCAGATTAAGAATTTTCTGAAGATCATCTCAAGTAAATTAGCATTTATTAATAACTAGAAAGGTTTGTAAACATATGAATAGTTTTCATTTAGTCATATCATTGTTATCACTCATCTAATTCTAATACAGTATATATAATCTTAATAATAGACAAACATATCTGATCTTTATATCTGGAGATATCGTATATAAATCTATGTAGGTTATAAAAATTAATTATTTTTAAAGATATTTATCAACTGATATATTTCCTTTGTAAGATGAGAAGTTTTCCTACCGCCATTCATCGCAACTATCAAGTTTTATCTAGAGTTCTTGAGGCAGTTCTTCACTCGCAACGTCACTATACTGTTTCTTCACACACATCATCATCATCACTCTTACGCTACGATTCATTGCAGACTTTTGCCCCGAACGACAAAACCAATTCACTGGTTGATGTAACTACGTAGCGTGATAATTAATTGTTCACATTAATTAATGTAGTATTTGCAAGGATGAATACACTAAAGATTCTGTTTAATCGCATTAACTAGTGTTAAAAATATTTCCGATTCTTTACAGAATTATCATGCATCAAAGTATAGAAAAACTTAACATTACTATTTAAATTATTTTCTTCCTTTAAACTAATAATTTTGTCTTAAAATGATTGAATTTCCACATTTATGAGTTACATTTGCATATTCAATATAAAGAATGAAAGATTATTTTCTTACTAAAAAAACTTCTAAACAATTTCTTACATAAAAATTGAAAAAAATCGTAATTTATTATCTACATTATTTTCAGTAAAGCATAAAAGAAAATGTCCAAAACAAATTAAAATTAAGCTACTACAATATTTTGAGTATTTAGTTATATATTTTAGGCTCCAATGAGTTTCCTCTTCTTCTGATTAACTTTTTCTTCTTCCAAAAAATAAAAAATAAAAAAATTTTTAAATTCGGGAAACATCATCTAAATAGAAACAAAAAAGGCGGAATTTTAGTTATTAAATTACAGAAAATTTTTAAAAAACGAAAAATTTGATTAAAACAAGAAGTCAATAATTAAATATTAAAATATTATATTAATGGTATGAATTATAAATTCCATTTAATATTAATGTCTTTAACAATTTACGTGCTTTATCTCAAAAATATCTTTTCTGTTAGGAGGAAAAAATGTAACATATAAAAATTATTTAAAATTTATTTTAATAATTGTTGCTCTATATATAAGTTATATAGAGTAACAATTTTTAGTTGAAAACTCTATAAATATTGAATTAGTACTTTATACTAAAATGCTTTAATATATATTTAAATTATTTAATAAATTTATAATCGAATATTAGAAATTTTATCATTTAGATTTTATAATTTGATTAAACGTGAATATAAATTGTTTCTTGTTCATTTAATATTAAAAATTTTCGCAGAGAAAAATAAAAATTATTAATAATTTTTTTTATTATTTCAATTAGTTTAATAGATAAAAAAAGCATTTTGATGGTCTTTTTTAAAGATTACTTTCAAAAGATTATAAGATAGTATTAAAAAGTGAGTATTAATCATTTTAATTTAACTTAATTTTACGTAAATGAAAACTGGCTAAACCGTTTCAAAGAAAGATAATAGAAATTCATTCATATGTCTAAATTAATTATTTTTACTAAATATGAATCTTTGTGAATAATGAAATGTTTCCTTTTCGGTTACTAAGCCACTCTGAAAGAATTTCCTGTTCTTTGTTGTAATCTGTAAATGACATTCTTAAATCTGTAGATCATTTCCTCCAAAGAAAATCATCTCAGACATTTTAAATAAGTCTCCATCTATGGAAATCTCTTTAGAATCGTAACTGTTCATCATTTCCAGTAATCAAGATAAGTTTTACGTTGATTTAATATTTTCTATAGTCTATGTTTAATAATACATTTAACGTAAATTAAAAATATATATAAATACAAAAGAATAATTTTGTTGAACGTTATAACATAAATGCAGTAAATTTATATAAAAATACAATAAATGTTTTAATTTTTATATATTACATTAAAATATAGAAAGTTAATGTGTAAGTATAAAATACTAAAATATGATTTGTTAAGAATTAGTTATTACAATTATAATAGTTGCTATTGACATATAGTTAAATATGGTTACAATAATATATCTACATATCAATACATTTATTGAATCTTAAATGATAAATTCAATAAAAAATCTAATTTTCAGTAACTTTTTAATTGGCTACTGTTAAAACAATTGTTTTTCATTAATTTAATTTCTGTTACATCTTTTATGTATCAACAGAGCTTTCTTGAAGATTCTTTTAAATCAACAAACAAAATACATTAAAAATGTTATCGTTTCAAGCCTATTTTTCTATTGTCATTATTCTAACAAATGTTAGGTCATGGAGTCTGTTTTAATATATATCATCCTATCTTCTCAGTGACCAATCTTCTATTTTTTCATCCACGACTTTGGTTTGATTTGATAGGAAACGACAACACAACACGTAGGCAATCTGCCAACGGAATACCTATCGGGAAGCCGTTCTATATGGAACTGGCCCTATTTAGACACGTGAAAAAACCCGGAAAAATCCACGTGGCCAGCCCATTGGTGAGATGCGAACTTGCAACCAAGTACTAGTTTTCATTGGTTTTATGAACTCGGCCATTGGTGAACATTCACGAATTTGTATCAATAGTTAACAATTTATTTAGAATACATTACAGTACTCATTCTATGAACATGTTTATTAAATATTTAGAAATATAAATTCAAATGAAACGGCAAATAAATATAATCCTACGAAGAAATGAATATTTTTATGTTTACAAATATTTTAAAAATCTAACGAAAATAAGAAAATTGATGATTTTCCGTATATTAGATTTAAAAATATAGTATGTAATTCCCAATGTATTAATTTTTCAATCCTGTTAAACTCATATATTAAACTATAGCCTAACTATTACACTNGAGGGGAAAAATCAAAGTGGAGCCGGATCTCCATTAGTACATTAAAACTTTCGACAGAAGAAAATTTTATTTAGAAATGGAGCTTTTCGAAAATGAATTGTTTTGCAAAACTTCTGTATTACTTTCTTGTGAAACATTTCTCTGTTGAAGAACTTCCTCTCTCTAATATTGAATTTTTCCCTTGTATTAATTCAAAATAACTTTTCTGCTGTCTAAAACTTATTTTAAAATATCAAAATTAATATTGTTAATCATATAAATTAAATCGAGTTGCTTCTCCTCCAAACACAACTATAATAAAAACCATATGAAACATAATTAAAAGGATTTTCTATATTGTACAAATGTACAATAACGAACGTATAGAATTGATTTATTCTTAAATTATTCTTTTTGTTTTACTTAATATAATTATGACATTATTGAGCAATTGTTGTTGTATGTAACAAATGATTAATCATGCATTAAGACAGGAAATGTAAATGTTTGCTGCGTATATATGTTCGCACGTGACGAAACTTATACTGCCGTGTTTGAATTGAACTCATATATTTATATTTACTTATTTAATTTAATAAAATATAATTTTTAATCAATGTTAAATTTTATCACTAATATATTCAAGTTATACTATTTGTCATTTGTATCAATTTTCCACTAAATCCTTCAAATCAAATCAATGATATGATGTAATAATCGACAAATGATTTTGTATAAAAATGTAAATCCTAATGTTTAAACAGCCATCAACAAAAATATCAAACATGGTCGTGGCATAAAATGTGTTTGAGTACAAGTCGATTTCTCTTACATCGTATGAAAACAGACTTACAAAATTAGATTGAATTAGTAGCCATTTTATTTTATATTTTCGACATAATATTATTCTATATGGAATTTAAAACATTAATATAAATTTTTAAAAATATTCAGGCAATGCAGGTGGCCTCAAAGGCCCCTGCATTAGGTGTCTGCTGAATCTAGTTATCCCTCTTTTGACAGTAATAAAAATCCTGCATTCGGTTGGTGTTAAATCTTTTGAATGATGAAAACTTTAATTTATAAAAATGTTACAATTTAAACACAAAAATTAAAATATGATATAAAATTATCATTTTTTAACTAAAAAATTCACATGTGCAGCATAGGGGCAACATAAAATCAGAGGTTAATGCATTATTGGAAAGGAAGATGCTTGAAAGTAACAAAATTCATACAAGAAAATGCTTTGCGATAAACATTTTAATAGAAAAATAACTAAATTGTTTTATTTTTCAATTTTCGTTTCAATTCAAAATCCAATTCTAAGAAAATTATTTTCAGCATTTAAGAGGATTCCTCGAAATAATTTGATAAAGATTCGATTCGTTTAATAATTTAAAATCGATTTTAAATACAGTGGTACCTCAGGTTACGAACGCGCCAGCATACGAAATTTTCAGGATACGACATAAAATTCGAACATATTTTTGCTCCACGATACGAACAAAAACTCACCATACGACGTTACATTAGTTCGCATTTTTCATTTGTTTTTCTTACTACAGTTATTTTTTTAATGTATTACTTGGCTTTAATTTGAGTATGTTTTTCGCGTTGGAACGAATTATTTGGTTTTACATGTAATCGTATGGGAAAAGATGATCCACCTTACGACATTTTCATGATACGATCTCAGTTTCGGAACGAATTAATTTCGTATCCTGAGGTACCACTGTAGATCGATTATTATAAATTATATTGTCGTATTGAAATGTTTTAATTAATTTTTATAAGAAAAAAGAGAGTATTTACCAAAAAAGTATTCTTAAATCGAAATTAAATTTATTTTACAAAAATATATACAGTTTAAATTAATTCTTTTATTTGTTATAATTTTTATAACTTTATAAGGTCATATAGAATATAAAATTTAAAATTGTTTTTCAATACGTCATTTTTAATGGTTTAATTAAACCAACACTTTCCCTTCTCGACACAAATATTATTTTTATCCGAAAAATGTAAATAGCCATTAGAACAATTTTCTTCATTCAAATTAAAAAATACAAAAAAAAAAACTCGTTAAAATTTTCTCTTTTCTAAAGTTGGAATTATATAAAACAAGATTATAATTACTTAATAAAATAACGACACGAATGTTTTCGATTTGAACTTATTAAATAATAGAATATTGAAGTTTTCTCTTCTGTTTAGTTCATTTAAATACTCACTGTATAATAAAATTATTGAGTTCTAAAATTACAGAAAAATTCGATTTTTATAATATATCAATATTTATCGATAATAGAAAGTGCAATGGTATAAATACAATTATTCATCTATAAATTATTTTTTGATGCCATTCATTACAATGCTTAATAAATTGATAGCATAATTAGAAAAATTATTATACATTGATTAAATTTTCATGGAAATAAAATGATTAATTCACATTTAAGTCATATCTCGTCTTCTATAAGATTCTTTGCCGATAACCTAGAAATTATTTGGTATCATGAATCATCCATCAGCTATCTAAGCAGAAAGACAAATTATGATATATTTTTTCTAGATATGAAAGCCGGAGTCAATTCTATCCATATCATATGATATCTGATGCTACATTTATTCCTTTTGTTTGCACTTACTGGTGAGAATGTATGTGCCTGAATTTTTAAACTTGTGAGAATGTATGTGCTTAAATTCTTAAAATGACAAGATATATATGTTTTAATTTCATTAAATTTTTCATTTACGGGATTATAAAACATGTATAAAATATATACAAGCTGTAAGTAGAAAATAAAGTAAGGTATTACGATAATAAATAAACTTTATATATGTTGATTTCCTTCTTTAAATTGACAATAATTCTTTCTACGTAAATTACAATAATTAAAGTCAGGAATATTTTTCTATTTCGAAATTCGAAAACGACATGATATAAATTACCTGTCAAACTTAACTTGTACAAGTATGTAATCACGAAATAGAGTTACAACATCAGAGTAAAGACATACAACAGGGGATTTAAAAAAAAATCATTTAAACTTACATTCTGTGATTTATTAAATTATCTGCAAGCTGAAAACTTTTATAGTTATTTAAATTTTCTTTTTATAATGCTACAAGATAATTTTACTTTATAATGAAGTTTTATAATTACTTTAAAAGTAGTCACTTCATAACAATGAAGGTAATGTTACAAGTCTGATCTTTTGTTGTAATTTTAAGGTTATTGTACATCAAATTTTTATGTAAAAACCCAGATTATATTTTGATTTTATGCATCTAAGTGCGGATTTTCCTATATGATTAAAAGTGGTAAACCAGTTAACATTGCTTTACCTCACTTGGGATGTCATAAACACACACTTTCACATAAATAGATTACTGTAAGATAGACTCTAGCTATTCATAATTCCATTAAAAGCTGATTCTTTCCTCGTTGATTCAATTCAATGAAGAGCAATTTCATTTCTGTCACTTCTGTTTTCTTAAAATGAGTTTAAATGAAATCATTGAATGGAAGGAAAGTTTCTGTAAATGGAAGAGCGCTGAGAATAAAATTTTATAGTAATAACTATGCGTAATGAGATTTTAAAAATGTAAAGTGGGAAAAATTCATAAAATTCTTTTAAACTTTTATCAAGTTAATCCGAAAATTTACAGATGGAGATTGTTATGATTCTATGCGGGCACGCAAGCATAAATCCAATAACGTGATGGATGCGATCTTGGCTAGTATTGTTTTTATTCTTTAATCAAGCGAGAAGATTGAACAACACAAATCCTCAACGTTATTAGAGAATTGTTATCAGTGAAAGAAAAGTAAACATTTTCTAACAATAAAAAGAATAAAAAAAGAAACTTCTACGAGCTTAGAAAATTAATGAAAGTGTTTCTTCTTCTCTATGATTTTTAAGAGTTATTTCTTCTCTGATTGAAATAAACAAAAAAATAGCTACTAAATCAAAATCTATATTTACTAATATGATATATTTACTCTTGTAATTTTGTAATATCTTGCCAATAAATCAAGATTAAATTCGAACGTAATTGAAATTCTCGTATATTTTTGGATATAAATAGAAAATTTGCATTACATAAACAATTTAAAATAATTTATTCAATATAATTTTAATTAAATTCGTATTTTAGTATAATGTTTTCCTCACTTGGAATTTTTATTGTAAAATTTAATATAGCGAAATTTAAATATAATTCAATTTATATAAATAAAACGTTAGTTCAGTCCATTTTTACGATATTTTATAATAATTCAGCCTTTTTCATTTAATTTACAAAAATTTTAATTAAATTAATTGCATTTAAATTTTAAAACATACAAATTTCTCTGTAAAAAGATCATTTATATAATAAAATATAGAAAATTTAACTGTTATCATTTTTATTTGCTCATAATCTTTTACGCCATTATTAATTTTATGCATCCTATTTTTATTATTAAGGTTAAATTTGTAATTTAATTTACATATTTTCGTCCGCTTTATTTTATTATATTGTAATTATCGGATATTGCTTTTTTTATTTTTTATTGGAAATTGTTTTACATTGTTAAAAGGGAAAGTCATCTATTGTTCAAGAGATATCGCTTTTGTATATAGAATACAGTATAAAGGATAAATTAATGAGCATTTTCGTTTATATGTTCAGTTTATTAAACTCTTGAAACTTCTAAGTTGAAAATAATATATTAAAAATATTTCAGTTTAAAATTTATCAAATATAAGAGAAAATATCGATAAAAATGAATGAAATAGATCGAAATTATTGTAAATAAATATGAAATTTTTTGGCATTTAACCATATCTTTAATAAATGAAATTTGAAATATTATTTCGTATTATTTCTATAAATATTTATTTATAAAAATAAAGAAAATAAAATCATTTTCGAGAAGAGAACGACTCTTTACTACTTTACAACGATTCTTAGGCGATTTGTGCGATGTAAAGATTACATAGCCGGCCTGTACTGTACATATCGGTAACATGAAAAGCCTTTTCGAAGATAGTAGCAAATAAATGCCTAAAAAATAGTTTTTTTCTCTCTCTATTCAAATAATGTTTTTGTTAGAATATTATACAAAACCCGAGAATGCAAAAGAGCTTTTCTAAATATTTCTTTCATTCAAGATTCGATTGTAACTAGTCGGATAACTCAATAGAATGTGACAATTTTACATGACAATTACAATAGAATCGAAAAGTAGCTTTCATTTCCAGATAATATAATAGCTTTACAATACTTTACAAGCTTTTTAGACTGTATATATTTGATTCTTATACTATTTTATCCTACATTCGATCGATAAATGTTTAGCGTAGACACTATGTAATGTTCAACTTGTTCTAAACAATTCCATCCCCAAGCGATTTCTATTTATTAAACTCGGTTTTCTTCACTTAACAATATTATCAAATTATGGAATCCACTAACGCAGACACCTGAATTATTAAACAGAAAAATGAATAAATCTTTAGAAAACAAGCAAAAAAAAAAAGGAGAAAGAAAGAAAGAAAATAATGTAAATATTTTATTTTTACCAAAAAATCTTGTAAAAGTATTAATTCTAATAGTTTTCGCATAAATATTATATTATTATAATTTTCTTCTTATTTTTATATTTATTTTACTAAGATAAACTCATATAAATTAATAACATAGACTAATAAAAAATAAAATTAGAATAAATATATTTATGCTTGTAAATAAAAAAAATAACAGTTCTAAATAAATAAAATTTTATTGTAGTTTCATTTTAACTGTCCTATTTTTGTGCAGATAATAAATTTATATACATATATAGGTTATATATATATTGATATCTGCTATAAAAATACAGACAATTCTTAGCCATAAATAAATATTTAAGGTTTTTGTTTAGGTTATTCTTAATAAAAATTTCTGAATTCTGAAGTCATTTTTATTGCTTTCAGAATTTTTCAAGCTTATACAATATTTATAATTGTTAGAGTGATAAAGAAAAATAATTTATAAATACATGAATTACGTAAAACATTAAGCAAGCGGACTAAGGAAAATCATTCCAAAAAAAATATATTTTAATTTAAAAACTTTAATTAAGTTCTCTTTTTTAAAAATCAATTTTAATTATTTTAAACATAATGTTAATAAATTTTCTGTTGTTTTGTTAATAGAATATAAGAACAAATAAGTTATAAATAATTTCTGTAATATTCGTTTATTTATTAGTCTCTAGTAAATTTAATTTGTGGTAAAATACAACAAGAAAATCTTCAGATAAGTTAAAAATTCTAAATTTAGTAAGTATTAAAACACTTTCAGTAAATTCTATTGAATCCAGATTTATTGTATATTGAGTTAGTATACGGTCAAGAGTGGCTTTTAGCGTGCAGAGTCTCAATTTTGTAATCTCTTCTTCAGTTTATTCGACCGCAAGATTTTTCTGGAAGATATATAAATAATAAAAAAAATGCAAATATCCTTTTTAAAAAATTCGCTTTTTTATTAATGTTTTTTCCTCTATCATTTCGGCAAAATTAGCCGTTTAAAGTGTTTCGAGAAAAAGAATTTTCTTTTTAAGGACGGCAAAGCTGAAAGCGATAAAAATGACTTCTTAATGTTGTTAACCTCTGCTTCATTAAATCGGTAACGAGATATAATTTTTGACTTAAATCAAATTTTATTAGAAATTAAACCCGATTAATTATACGAATTTGAACAATTGTACCAATCAGTACAATTAAGCGATGCTGCAGGAGTTATAAAATGGTAAAAGTTAATCAAAATTTAACGTCGGGGAACATTTATATCTCGAAGATCTAATAATATTTTATCATTGAAGCGTTAATAATTAGAATTCTTGCCTTTGGGCCAATCTACTTCTTCTTACTTTATCAATGTATACAAATAGTCTTCCCTTACGGGCCACTAACCGTTCCATTAGTTCCCTTTTATGTGCAACTATTCACTTAAAGCATTCCCCCTAAACGAAAATGCGATATTATAGCAAAGTATAGTAAACATACATTATAACTAGATATAACATCTTAATATAATTTTTATTCGTTCTTTTAAAATTATACATTAAAATAATTCAATTAATTTTATTTATGTTATTAAAAAGAACATCAATTAGGTTTCTAAATTAAATAAAATTAACTTAATAAAATTACTTTTTATTTTACTAAGTTTATTTTATATCTAATAAAATTTATATATGGATAATTTATTTAAAGAATACTTTATAGACTGTAATTTTTACTTTTTATACAGTCAATATCTACTTTACGAATTTTATATAGGGGGGAAAAAATCAAAGTGGAGCCGGATCTCCATTAGTACATTAAAACTTTCGACAGAAGAAAATTTTATTTAGAAATGGAGCTTTTCGAAAATGAATTGTTTTGCAAAACTTCTGTATTACTTTCTTGTGAAACATTTCTCTGTTGAAGAACTTCCTCTCTCTAATATTGAATTTTTCCCTTGTATTAATTCAAAATAACTTTTCTGCTGTCTAAAACTTATTTTAAAATATCAAAATTAATATTGTTAATCATATAAATTAAATCGAGTTGCTTCTCCTCCAAACACAACTATAATAAAAACCATATGAAACATAATTAAAAGGATTTTCTATATTGTACAAATGTACAATAACGAACGTATAGAATTGATTTATTCTTAAATTATTCTTTTTGTTTTACTTAATATAATTATGACATTATTGAGCAATTGTTGTTGTATGTAACAAATGATTAATCATGCATTAAGACAGGAAATGTAAATGTTTGCTGCGTATATATGTTCGCACGTGACGAAACTTATACTGCCGTGTTTGAATTGAACTCATATATTTATATTTACTTATTGTAACATTTTATTGAGCATTATTTATATTATTTCACAAGCCTAATATATATTTAATTAAAAAGAAAACGAAGCATAAAGGCAAAGAGCATATATGATTCTTATGTAGCATACACTAAACAAGCTTGTAAACTTAGGCAATTTAATTATAAAATAAATAATATATTTTATTGATACATTCGGAATTTCCTTTTCTTTTTACAACGCTTTTAAAGCATTAATTTTAGTGTATAGATCGGCAATCGATGAAAATGCCTGGTAGAACAAATGAGGAATATGATATAGAAAGTGTCGCCATCTAGTATAGAAACATAATAAAACAACACTTCAAATTTTAAAAATTTCGTTTTAGACAAATAAAATAAACGTAAAAAAATTTTTTTAAGTATATTTTTTATAAATTTTAGCAATAATAATAAAAAAAGTAAAATGAAATGTAAATGCGTTAAAATTTTCATTTAGGAATAAAAGAAAAGTTTAAAAAATGGTATCATTTTCTTGTCGGACATTTGATAAATAGCAAATCAATATAATTCCATAAATAACAAAAAAATTTATATAAATATATAGACATATATAAATATATATTCCTTTGGATATAAACAAGCAGATGTTATTGTCATTTTGCCAACTACAATTTGCGATTTTATTTAAAATATTTCTCTGCCAGGAAGAAGAAAAAAAAATATTTCATAAAAAAATAAGTCGAGAAGAGAATTATTTATAAAGATAAAATCGAAATTTAACTGATATTTATATAAATGTTCAAATTTCGTTATTAATATTTATTCAAAAGGGGAAAAGTAAAGGGTTGTGTGACTAATAGATTTATGAGTGTTTTATCTATTATACGAATCGTTTGTCTTTTATCTAAGTAATAATCCATTTGAACAAAACCGAAAGCAACCATTCAACTTAGCAAAATAGTATTTTGACATTGGACAAAGAACAAATCTAAAATCGATCATTTTTCCTTGTCTTGTTGACATAAACAGCCAAAAACATTATAAATCGAACTTCTACGTTTTTATCCTTTTTTCTCCAACTAAACATATTTTATTAAATGACCTGACAATACGGTGTCAGGTTGAAATATCTGAAGTGTCTCATTTTCTATTTATGTTTGATATCTTACTCGGTAATTTTTTCCAAAGTTTTAAAACTTTGGTAAAAATCGATGCTTTTTTTTCAAATTTTAAACCTTTTTCTCCTTATATATATATAAAGGTAACAGATTCGAAGCTATGGATAATAGTTATTGTCTTTTAGATAACGGAATTCTGTAGCTAAAATATTTTTACCATTGATTTCCTCTTTGGTACAAAAGATTCTTCTGTCGATATTTATTTATCTTTCGTTAATGTGGATGCTATCCCGTTGTCTTTAGATTATTTTTCTATTTATCTCTCTTTATTTCGCTTATGAGAAACGAAAAAAGAAGCATTTCTTCTCTAATTAGATGTCTAAAATGATGCATTACGCGAATATATCATTCGTGTCTTGTTGTCATTCTTACAAATTTTATGTGCAAAGTTAAAAAAGACTTAAATATATTTTTAAGGCATCAAAATACATAAAAAAAACACTAAAAATTAAAAAATACATTGGTATAAAGCAACAATTTTTACGTAACTATAATAATGTTATTTATTAAATTTATTTTTTGGCATTAATTGTATATATAGTGGGATGCTAATTTTTATTTTTATCGATAAAAGTGGCTATTTACTAAAGATAATCAATAGAAGATAGACCAAACAATAACAGAACTTGTGCATAGCGTACTTAATTTGATATATTGTTGTCTCTTCTTGTTACATATGGAGTTGATTGATGTTTGGGGACTCGGAATATTAGTTAATTATGTTACGGGATAAATATAAATATTGATTTTTCAATGTATTGTATTGTATACATTAAATATATTGTTACATTTATTGTTATCGATAAAGGAACAAGATATTTTGAATATTTGATCTCAAATTTAATGAATTTAATAGTTACTATAATTGTAATGTAGGATACTTGTTAGTAGAATGAGATTGTAGTAACTCTTATAAACGAAAGAGTGAAAGAGTTACGTTTCCACTTCCCTTTATATTATAAATATTTATAAGGTGAATTAGAAATGCCATTAACGTATATCGAAAATGATAATTTAAGGTATTACTTTAAATGTTATTGCATTAAATATTTTTGTAATTTTAAAGATTTAAAAATTAATTTTGTTGAATTCTGTAAACAATGTTAAAAATTTAATTTAACAGCTTTTTAAATAATTAAAAAAAAATTAAAAGATTTAATTGCGGTCTCTTTGATGTTTCCCTGTAGAATTTTAAAGAAATTGTTCGATGAAGTTTTCTTACAATTTTCAAAGGTAAATGCCAGATGAAAAAATATGTTTCATTCAATTCAGAAGATGGATTAAGTTCCAGCTGCATGAGAGAAAGATGCAGAAAGAAAATTTCTCTATACCCAGATGGTAGATTTCCACTATAACTTGTCATATCCGAACCCTTCTACTTTATAAAAATGAGGATCAAATAGGACACACTATCTTTCATTTTCGAAAGTTTCCAATTTTTTTCCATCTGACTATGTAACTAGTAACTAATAGCTTTGAAGTCATTTTTGAACTTTAGGAGCTATTTCAAGTCTTTTATACATCAGTTATATACGAAGTAAAATCGATTGGAAAAAAAAAAATTTCTAAGATTGTCTGAATAATTTTCAAATAACATTACTATAAAATTTCATTCTACTAGTGTTTTCCTACAGAATTTCGTATTTTACCTATATTGTATTATTAATATTAATGAAGCGCACGTATCAATTTTAAATGAGTAAATATGACTTACAATGATTGTGATATTTGCTGTAGGAGTGTGTAAAAAGTTTTGTGTTGTATTGGAACGATATATTTTGGTGTGAGAAATGTAATTCTCGACGGTGTGATTATCGACTTCCTTTATACATCATAGTAGCGATCGCCAAATGTCAGCCATTTTGTAGGATGTCGTTTCCGATAGGATTCCTTATCGAAGTATCCAAAACGATCTTGATATTACTATCGTCAACCGGCTTTATTAAACTAAACCATCGAAATGTTTTTATGAAGCGTATAAAACTTTTAGTAACGAGTTTAAATTCTTCTATGAGATCATTGGATGCTAAAAATGTACTTTAACGTATCGAGAGATAGTAAATGGATAAAATTAAAATATAACACACCTTTCACTCGTTTATAATGTCGTTAAATACATTATTTTGTCACTTTTCCTTTTAAAAAAAATTATACATATTTTCTATGCTTATCTTTTAAATATAAGCTCGAGAATTAATTGAATTAGTTTCAATTAAAAGAAAAAATCTACTTTAATTTTTAAGTTAATATAAGAATTGTTTGCTAAACATTTATAAGAAATTCACTGTTCTCATAATCTTTTACGCCATTATTAATTTTATGCATCCTATTTTTATTATTAAGGTTAAATTTGTAATTTAATTTACATATTTTCGTCCGCTTTATTTTATTATATTGTAATTATCGGATATTGCTTTTTTTATTTTTTATTGGAAATTGTTTTACATTGTTAAAAGGGAAAGTCATCTATTGTTCAAGAGATATCGCTTTTGTATATAGAATACAGTATAAAGGATAAATTAATGAGCATTTTCGTTTATATGTTCAGTTTATTAAACTCTTGAAACTTCTAAGTTGAAAATAATATATTAAAAATATTTCAGTTTAAAATTTATCAAATATAAGAGAAAATATCGATAAAAATGAATGAAATAGATCGAAATTATTGTAAATAAATATGAAATTTTTTGGCATTTAACCATATCTTTAATAAATGAAATTTGAAATATTATTTCGTATTATTTCTATAAATATTTATTTATAAAAATAAAGAAAATAAAATCATTTTCGAGAAGAGAACGACTCTTTACTACTTTACAACGATTCTTAGGCGATTTGTGCGATGTAAAGATTACATAGCCGGCCTGTACTGTACATATCGGTAACATGAAAAGCCTTTTCGAAGATAGTAGCAAATAAATGCCTAAAAAATAGTTTTTTTCTCTCTCTATTCAAATAATGTTTTTGTTAGAATATTATACAAAACCCGAGAATGCAAAAGAGCTTTTCTAAATATTTCTTTCATTCAAGATTCGATTGTAACTAGTCGGATAACTCAATAGAATGTGACAATTTTACATGACAATTACAATAGAATCGAAAAGTAGCTTTCATTTCCAGATAATATAATAGCTTTACAATACTTTACAAGCTTTTTAGACTGTATATATTTGATTCTTATACTATTTTATCCTACATTCGATCGATAAATGTTTAGCGTAGACACTATGTAATGTTCAACTTGTTCTAAACAATTCCATCCCCAAGCGATTTCTATTTATTAAACTCGGTTTTCTTCACTTAACAATATTATCAAATTATGGAATCCACTAACGCAGACACCTGAATTATTAAACAGAAAAATGAATAAATCTTTAGAAAACAAGCAAAAAAAAAANACGTCCACTTACACTTTTTATTAATTCTACTTTACATAAAACCGAACATCATAAGTTAATTACGTGATGTATAATATATAAACAAAATATACACCATTATACATAAAAAAATAAATGCTATCTTATATATATATATATTTTGCAAAACAATAGGTATATTAATATTTTATTAATCAAAATGTTATTTTTGTATCTATTATATATTGAGAGTAAATGAGGGTTATATGATGAACCGGGTTAGATGGAGAACACGTGTAATTACTGTATAAACTAAAAGGTAGTGCTAAGTATTGATATATTGTGTTAGTTGAAAGTCATGTTTGCTACGTGTGCTGTTTAGGCGCAACTGATGTTTCTGTTTCTGACTTGCAGAATGTTTAATACATGCTTATGTTTACTGTAGCATGGAGAATCTTAAGACTTTTGTTTCTTGTATACGATACTTTAAAAGTTTGAATGAGTCTAACCTGTAATCGGTGAAAAATAACAGAGTAGATTCTGCTAGAGGGCTCATCCATATACCGTTCATCAAATAATCCACACCTCTAAGGGTGAGATGGTGTTTTTTCGAATCTGTTTTGTGGAAAACACTATTGTTTTTGCTCGTTATTGTGTTGTGGGTATGATAAGAAAACACCAGTTTAATCAATTTTTTAAAATAAAATTAGTATTTTTTACATTCACAGCTTCCAGAACTTTCATTCACCATCTAATTCTGATTTATCCTATAGATAGATACAGTAAGCCCCTTCATTTAACGGCTAATTTAAATTGGGGGTTTGCAATAATTGCTCAAAACAGTTAAATCGAGGGCCTATTGAAATAATAATATATTTTTTATTACATTTAAACATAAATATATTAAATATTTTTCTACAGTAAATATTTAATAATAATAATAATAATAATAAATGCTTTAAATACAATAAAATATTATCAAAATTGAAAATTTAAATAATCGATAACTATATGAAACTCAAAACAAAAATATATAAATTTATAAATATTCTTAAATATCGATATTTTATATATAAATTACTTTTTAATATAAGTTGTGGACTAATATTTTTATATTAAGCATTTATTTCACGATTATTATATTATAGCTTTTTACGTACTTAATATTCATCAGTCGATATCTATCGCGGTTCATTTATTAAAAATTCAGTTTAATATAGACATATTGAATTAAAAATGAATTTTTTATTATTATTATTTCTTCCTTTTTCAATTATAATTTTTATTTAGTCCTTATAATAAATACATTTTTCATAATTTTCTTTCATTTTGCAATCTACTTTTTTTTAACGTCTTCTATTTTAAAATATTCTATTTTAGTAGTTTTATTTATAAAAATAAAAACAATTTTTAATTTGAAAAATAAATAATTTTATGAAGATGTATTTATTTATGCATGAATTGAGAGAGGTGAGATGAAGATCGAGACAGTCTCAAATGTATAGTTTCATTCCTCTTCGAAAGGCATAAAAATGTGTGATTGAAATCTATAAAACAACATAAAAACAAAATTTTCTTCATTTATCAAAAGAAAACCTTAATTTATTTTATTTTTCTCCATGGTATTTATATTAGAAGACTATAAATTTCAGGGCTTATTTATATTCAGGCCTGAAACAGTTCTTCTTTAGCCTTCTTTATTAGCTATATAAATAACATTCCTACAAATATTTTTTCCTAATTTAAAAAAATATCGTTTATAATATAGAAAAACAATAATTAGAAACGTTATTAGTAAATTTACAATTTTAAATCATTGAAAAAAGCTTCAAAGTACATTAATAATAATAGGACTGTTTGGTTTTACTCACTCGCTGACATAAATCTCACGGCCTCAATCACAAAAGAGAAAAATATGCGGTTTTCGCAGATAGATTCCACACTCCATTCACATCCACTACAAAAAAATCCCAAAAGCACTCTTCATTTTTTTTTTTTTTTTTTGAAAAATGAGGAAAAACGCTCGGTAACTACTTACAGGGGTAAAAAATGTTAACAGAACATATTCAATGCTCATTCAATAGAAAATAAGATACTGAAATATTGAATTCACTCTTCAGTTTTTTTTTCCATCTCTAATTAATATACTGTATTTTAATACTAAAAAAAGAAAATAAAAAGCAATTCTAATAAAAATAAATATAAATTAAAATGATAGAATAGAATTAAACAAATTTAAAACATTTACAAAACATGTAACTTTTAATTTGAGGAAAAAACTTGCTTTACAATACAGAGAAAACGAAATAAGCTTAACATATAAAATTCTATTGAAAAGTTTGGAAATTGCAAATCCATATTAATAGTAAAAGGCCGTTGTTGGGGAAGAGGCAGTAGTCATAATCTCCATATTAGTAGAGGTAGAAGAAGAAGAAGAAAGGGAGGAAGCAGATAACAGTTATATAGATGTGTTTGAAAATGTATAATTTATCTAAAAATTGATAATAACTTTTGCTTATTGACAATTTTATTCCGTTATTGATCAATAAATAACGATCGAACTTGGAGGAATAATCGCATATCATTATCGATACAAGAGAAATAAAATTGAATCCGGAAATAAAATGAGCATTTAAATCGATTTACGTTATATTCAACTTCAAATCCTTAATAATAATAATAACAAATTATATATTTTTCGATAAAATAATTTTAAATGGAATTTTATTTTGTAACTTTTATAAAATTTCATTTTAAACATTCAAAGAAGAATCTAATTTTTTAAAAAAATCACTTTTTTTATCTAAAGATTTAATGGTTTCTGTTTTACTATTTCAATTTTGATGATTTGCTTTGCAATTATAATATATTTTGTAACAATTTTATTATTACTTTTAGCTTTTTTGTTAAAAAAAACCCACTATCAGGACAACTCTCTTAATGACATTTCTCCAATGTTTTTGTATAAAAAGATTTCGTGAGAAAATAATATTAAAAAAAAGTAAAAAATCTTTAAAATTCAGTTGTTGACAAATTTATCTTTGCTTAACTTTATAAAAAATAAATAAATAAATAAATTGCAAAATAAAAATACAACAAACTAAAAATGACAAAAATGAGTATAAAATTATATAACAATTTTTAATCTAGATACAATTACAAAAAATATAAAAATATAAAAAAAGTTACAAATTTCAAAACATTTAACTTAAATTTTATATAAAAATAACTGTTTGTACAACTTTTTTTCCTTCTATAAATTATGCGATTTTAAACGAAACGAGAACCAAATCATTTGAGATCCAATTAAATTTTTATTTCTTGATATTCTCATCATTTATAAATAATGATTAAGATTAAAAGTACTTTTCAACTATCATCTGACAAAAGATTAAATAATAATAATAATGATAATCTCCGTAGATCTATTATTGAAGTTATGATATTGATTTTTAGTAGTAACCTTTAAAAAAATCAAATGGAAATTTTTCTTTCTTAACCAGTTAAATTCTAAACCAGCTTAAATATTCTTAACACTTAATTAAAAAACCTTTATCACATAAAAAAATATAATTGCAATAATCATAATATAATAACTTATTTTAATATTTTAATTCTATCTAATAACGTTACAAATTTGTAAAATGTCAGGGAAAAAAATTCGATAAAAAATGTTATTTAATTGTATTTTTATAAATTTTTTTTAACTTTTATAAAAATAAAATTTATTACTTTTATTTAATTTAAATGTTGAATATATTAAATATAAAATCAATTTTAAACTGAATATTTTTTAAATATTATTATTATTGTTATTATAAAAAAATTTTAAGAACTATTTTAATATTTTATACATTATATTATAATAAATATTCGATATTAAAATTTTCAAATTGGTATTAAATTAAATTTATTTTATGTAAAAAATGTGAAAGAAAAATTAATTTCATTTTAGAAATAAAATTAATATTAAATATTTTTATTTCTTATACAAAAAAGAATATATTTATTTAGGTTTTCATTATTGAAAGTCGATGATTTAAGAATTTGTCTTGTAATAATCTGAATGAGATACTTTATCAAAATTTAATTATCTTACAATAATTCATACTTTGCCTACAAAACATATTTGAAATTGTTAATATGGAGGCATCGAAACGTCGGAATTTTACATTGCAATGAATTCAATTCCAATTTAAATGTCATTTTCACTTGATTGGAATGGTTGAACTCGAAACTTTAAGACAGATCTTCAATTTGCAAAGAATTGAAATTAATCATTTAAATATATAATTACTCTTATGTGTAGTTTATGATATATTTGACATTAATATGGACATTTTACATTAAAATCTTTCGTGTAAAGAATATAAAGTCTTGCATAAACTTATTAAGCAAACTTATGATAATACTTTCCATATTTTACTTTAAAATCATAAATTTATTAATGTTAATCGTATTACGTCTTATATAATAAATATATAAAAAGTATTTTACTTATTTTTTTCAGAATTCAGGCATATTTACATAAAATATATTAATTTTGCCTTTCAAAGTGAACTTAAAATACTGTATATAGTTATTTATATGTATTTAAATAGTCATTGTAAATTTTAATATAAAACTTTTATAGGTATTTAAATTACACACATACACATGTCAATTCTAATTTATAGATAGTCCTTATAATAAATACATTTTTCATAATTTTCTTTCATTTTGCAATCTACTTTTTTTTAACGTCTTCTATTTTAAAATATTCTATTTTAGTAGTTTTATTTATAAAAATAAAAACAATTTTTAATTTGAAAAATAAATAATTTTATGAAGATGTATTTATTTATGCATGAATTGAGAGAGGTGAGATGAAGATCGAGACAGTCTCAAATGTATAGTTTCATTCCTCTTCGAAAGGCATAAAAATGTGTGATTGAAATCTATAAAACAACATAAAAACAAAATTTTCTTCATTTATCAAAAGAAAACCTTAATTTATTTTATTTTTCTCCATGGTATTTATATTAGAAGACTATAAATTTCAGGGCTTATTTATATTCAGGCTTATTACATAATTTTTTTAAAATCAATTTTTCACAATTTTACTACTTAAGTCTTATTATTATTTTATATAAGAGCGAGAGAAAAAACATCGTCTTAATACTATAAATCCAGTTAGTCTGTTTAATGGCCCGGAATAGGCTTTAATAGATAATTCAATTCGTCAGGAAAAATAAAAAATTTCCTTAATTTTCTTGCATGAAGTATATTTTCTATTCTTTTTATATAATTTCTTTAGTGTTAATTGAAGATATTACTTATAAATATCGTGTCTTATCTATAAGTAAATGTAAGCCCTATTATTATCATTTAGTAACAAACTATTATTTTTTTAAATAAACTTTTTAATATTTTAATAAGTTAACAACGATTTTAATTATAAATAATATTTAATCAAAATTTTTAAAGAAAATATAGAAAAGATTTTTTTTAATTTTTATATTAAAAAGAAACAAAAATTCGAACGACTTTCAACAATTTTTCAAAAGAAACAATAAAAACTTTTTCAGAAGGATTTTGGTAATTTCCAAAAAGAAAACAACAAATAATTTTTGAAAAGAATTTAATAATTTTTGTATAAAAATAAAGAACAAATGTTGAAAAACTTTAAGCAAATACTTTTATATAAGAAACTAGAAAATATTTTTTAAAAACATTAATTGATAAATTAAAAAGAAATTAACAACTACTTGTTTAATTAAACAANATTGTTAATACGGAGGCATCGAAACGTCGGAATTTTACATTGCAATGAATTCAATTCCAATTTAAATGTCATTTTCACTTGATTGGAATGGTTGAACTCGAAACTTTAAGACAGATCTTCAATTTGCAAAGAATTGAAATTAATCATTTAAATATATAATTACTCTTATGTGTAGTTTATGATATATTTGACATTAATATGGACATTTTACATTAAAATCTTTCGTGTAAAGAATATAAAGTCTTGCATAAACTTATTAAGCAAACTTATGATAATACTTTCCATATTTTACTTTAAAATCATAAATTTATTAATGTTAATCGTATTACGTCTTATATAATAAATATATAAAAAGTATTTTACTTATTTTTTTCAGAATTCAGGCATATTTACATAAAATATATTAATTTTGCCTTTCAAAGTGAACTTAAAATACTGTATATAGTTATTTATATGTATTTAAATAGTCATTGTAAATTTTAATATAAAACTTTTATAGGTATTTAAATTACACACATACACATGTCAATTCTAATTTATAGATAATAGCTTTTCGAGGCCTGAAAGAAGTGAGACAGATCGAAGTTAGTCACAAATTTTGGCTCTTATTCCCTCTTGGACAAAACATACGTGAATAAAATCAATACAAATAAAAACAGTGTTCATCACTTAACAAAATAATGCCTAGGTTATATTATTTCCTGCCGTACTTTTTACATAAATGGTTACATTTAAAGAGTTCTGTGAGACACTAGCGAAATAGGCTTGTTGACAGTCTGCCTAACTGGTTTTAAGTATTTTATAAAACAATTCATGTAAATATATATAGTACTAGATTAACGAAATTTTGGATCATAGACAAAACCTGAGATCTGGGCCCAAAAAAATTAATAATTTTATTTGTAATATTTACCATTGGATTTTCTTGGAGAAGCTGAGATTTTTGTTCACGATACTTTTAAAACTTTATATCTTTATTTACATATAAAAATAAACAAATGTAAATTTACAGATCGAGTTACGGGCTCTAGACAATTATCTGGTATATATACAATGTCCGATCCTGTGTATATATACTTTAGTTTATATAGCTTTTAGATTAATAAGAGAGCTAAATATTTCACTAGAATTTTTTATATACAGTAGTTGCTCTCCGAATTCTACACAGCAAAAATAAATCAATTGCAATTAGAAACGTTATAGTACTGTATGTCAATCCTATAATAAATTTTAAAAAGCATTAGTAATTAATAATACAAAGTTTTCGAATGTATATCTCAATATAGCCGAAAAGATTTGATTTTTTTCCTAGATATTTCTATTTTTGAAGACATTTTTATAAGGGACTTGTACGAAAATTAAATTTTATATTAGGCATTATATAGGCATATATCTTTATGATTTCGAACCAGATAATTTTCGTTGAAAATTTATTATTAAAATGTTTGGTTAAATAAAAATTCTCTAAAGAAAATTTTCCATTTTTAATAATATTCAAATATATCTGTTTAGGTTTTATTTCACTTCTGTTTTGAAAGAATATTCGATAACAATATGTGACATTCTATCGATGTTAACTTGTGACAAGATAGATTTTTTTTCGGACAAAAGCGACGACAGACAGACAAACACGAATATCAAAATTTGTGACTGGAATAGGACTCTTAAAGAGAATTAATTTCGAATAGTATCTCAGTTTATTTAATTTTTTGTTGCAAAATGTTTTATTGCTGTATGCTGGAGTTGCTCGACCACTTTATATTAAATTACCATCTAAACTCCTGCATAAGAACTTAAATTTTAATTTTTTTAATTTTAAAAATGATTAAATAAATTTAAATAATAAAATTTGAAGTAAAAAAACAAATAATTTATAAATTTTTAGATATTTACAAACATAAAACTTATTAACATTCGTGTGGATTAATAATGTATTTTTCATTATCAATAAAGCTATTAAACATGCACAATTATATATATAACGATATACTATGTATACCGATATATATAATTGTGGCATATAATGGCTAGATGGGCCGTGCGGTTAGAATTGCAATCCACAGCTCTGAAGGACCCGAGATCGAATCCGGACGAGTCGAAAAAACTGCGGGAATTTTCCGGGGGTAGTCCGCCAGGATCGGACCTCGTCCCTCACCACTCAGCGACACATTGTAGATTAGCTGAACCTACAATGAGTTTGCTAAAAGAGAGACCCTCTTAGTGCCCACATGAAGGAGAGTTAAAAATAGGTATACTGTATATATTATCTCGAAAACCATAAATGCATGACATTTCTCGTAAAAAATGTTCCCATCAGTGGCAAGTTGGAAAAACCACTGAACACTGGTAATTAGTCGCGGGTTCGCATCTCATTAACGAACTGGCCAGGTAGAGTTTTCCGTTTTTCTTCACTTGTCTAACACCTGAATAGTGATCAGTTTCCCATAAAAGTCTTCTTGGGAGGAACTCCTTCTCTGGCAGAGCGATCATGTGTTGTGTCCTACAATTACTTACGTATTCTCTAAACATTAATTTACAGAAATTCGGGTAGAATCCAATGAAAAAGAAATATAAGAGCTTTATTTTCGTTATAGCATAATTCATCTGTGATTCGATTATTATACACACTATTAATACTGTATATCCCTGCGTGAAATTTTCAAATCGTATTAAAAATACATTCATAAATAAATTTATTTTCTTTACACACCTGCGAACTGATGCGAGTTATTATATTATATATAAGACTAAAGTATAGACCTACCTATCTACTCATAGAATAATATAGTTTTAAATAATGTATAAAATATCTTCATGCATTATTCCCATATCTGTAGAATATTATCATTTCCATCACGATCCTCGTGAAAATTATAAAATATTATACATACTTTTTAAATATATAATGCTAAAATTAATTCTGAAAATAGAAAATATTTTAAAATTTATTAAAATTTTATTTTTGACGTAATTTCCATCGAAAACATCAAAAATTATTTACAAATTTAATTTTACATCACCTTAGATGTGGGTCAATTTTATAAATCATAATCATGTAGAAATGAATAGTATAAGTTCAGCTTTTATCTTGATTATAAAAATCACTCTTAAGCATATTAGTATAGCTAATCCAGTGTTATGATCCAAGTGATTTGATATCCTTACCTTCAAAATACCTCAGTAATGTATCCATCTACGACCCTCTTTCTTCCCTTCTCTTCTAGACCTCATATGATATAACGTATTGGAGAGATAACATTACGATATCATATATCACATTCTCTTTCAGATGATAGCAAATGAACTTATTTATTATATCTCAGATATGATTGTTGTAGCTGATGCTTTATACCAGTTACAAACGTCATAATGCATCTTCAGTTATTACTATAATTATATTCAGATTAAAAAATTTATTAAAATGAATTCATATAAAGTCCTAAAAGGAAGTAATAATTTAATTTTAATAAATAAATTTAATGATGTAATTTGAACAGGCGATAAAATTCATAAATATTCATTAATATGAGATTTTATTTTTCTGCATTTAATTAGAATTAAAATATGTACAGAATTTAACTTTGTTCATAACTTGTAAAGTAAACAAAGTTTATTTTGTATAATAAATAACAAAATTATGAACTACACAAATAAAATGTTGTTTATTTAATTTTATTTTATTAAACTAGCGATTTATTCCAACATTTACCTTAACAGGTTGGTACTTAAAAAGTATCTACAATATAAATGTGTACAATAGAAGAAACGTTTTGTGTAATTAATGGAATTCTTGCAAAGAGACTAAACGTAACTTTCAAATCGAAGACATTCGTTTTATTTCGAGAATCGGCCTCTAACTTCATTCAAAGAGTTGAATGGATGCATTGAGATGTCCAAGAACTGCACTCATTATCAGTCCAATACTAGCTGTTGTCTTTGCTCCAATGCCATTTTATAACCCACTTGGGACTGATGATTCTATTATTTCCATTCGATCGAATGCTGAATATATTGTACTTAACAGTATTTGTGATGAGACAATTCTATTTCTTTAATGGAATATATTAATTAACAAAATATCTTCTTTAAAAAATGTCTTATTTCATAGAATAAAAAAGTTTTCAACGAATTTTTTTTTGTCAAATATGTGATTTATTTGCACAATATCGAAATAAATTTATCTCGAATTTCGATCGGATCCTGTAGAGAATTGTCGAAAATAATGGATTGTTGATTTTTTTTGGACTTTCAAACTTGGTTGTGTTGTGCCCGTCTGTTTATTTGTTTCTGGTTTAATCTCTTTATGCGATTTTATTATTTTTATCGAACAGATAAATAATTCAAAAATATTATAGTACTGTGAGGTATTTTTTACAATAGAGTTTCGATACTTTTTCCTTCAAGTAGTAGTGTATCTTTCATTGAAAATCGTAAAAATTCCGTCTGATTATGGATGATATACTGTTTTATTATCATAAAGTATATTAACATTCTAAAAACGACTTTGATATTTTAAAAATCTGTGCATCAATCATAAGAGTGGATAAGAAAAATATTAAGTAAATCTTCGTGTGTATTTGAAAAGTATGTCAGACTATAAGTTTTACAGTCAATCCTTCCTTTCAAAAACATCACCAAAGAAATATGACTTTGGCTCCTTCAAAAGAATAAACGTACAAAAGGAAGGATCTCTGATGTCGTTCGATTTCCGTTCCCACTCTACTTTAAATAGATAACTTTAAAAAAACTGACTTTTTACCATTTTTTTTATTTCAAAAAAGAAATTTGTTTGTTCTTAAAGATGAAACAAGTTTATTGGTGAAGTCTCTGCAAGTATTTTTGACGGTTAAGAATTTTTCTGCTCCATTTAAGTTGGCTCTTACACTTTTTAAATCAGAAATTGTCACTTTAAGAACATTTTGAGGTTTTTTGGGGGATTCTTTTTTTTTTATAATTTAACAACAAGGATAGAGTTCCTTCCAAGCTGATAATGTTTTTTCCCAACGT
This sequence comes from Centruroides sculpturatus, assembly GCF_000671375.1. Taxonomy (NCBI): domain Eukaryota; kingdom Metazoa; phylum Arthropoda; class Arachnida; order Scorpiones; family Buthidae; genus Centruroides; species Centruroides sculpturatus. The sequence goes on along the minus strand of NW_019384386.1, from coordinate 292,061 downwards.
AATCGAACGTTCTTCGGTTAATTTACATTTAAAAAAAATACAATTCTTATAATTAGTTTACAGTAATTTAATGTCGAACGTGTTATTAAATAAGTGCAAAAGCATAAAAGTACTAAAAGCTATAAAAGTTTTTAAAGACTGCAACTTAAATTCAATTGCGCCAATATCTTGTCGATACCAGAGGCATTATGTCCAACTAATTATCAAAGACTTCATCATTAAATGTTAATGGCGATTGGTAATTATGTTTCAATCGACAAGTAGATTAGTGCAATTAACTGGATTTTATTTCTTCCAACATAATTGGTTTAATAACATCTGTCAATTAAGATTTAACTCCCGAAAATATTTGTAGATAAGCTGAAAAATTTCTTACCGGAATAAGATTTTTAAAAGTATTCAAATAAAGATTAAAGCGAGGAATAATTTTCTCTTAACTGGACGTTAGTTAAATTACAAGGATAGTTGATACAGAAATGATACAGAGAAAGAGGACATTTAAAGTTAATATCATGTATTTTTGCTCATTTGACGCATCCAACAAAGAAAATCTTGTTTAATTACACAAGTTACTTGTCTTGTCAGATGATTGGAAAATAATGTCTGTCATTATATTTCAACCAAGTGGAGAGATTGGGTGGAGTAATGTTGCCAGAGATAGATGAATAGCGCGTCTATGAGTAATTGTAATTCGATGTATGAATATCTTTTATTACCTATTTCTTAGATCAAAAAGAGCTTTTTTTGAATATTTTATAGGTTCTATATCATCATCTAGTTGCATCTTCAATTAACTCTGAACATAATCTATCAATATTCAGTACGCGATCGATAGAAAAAACTTTTAAAATTAAATCTCTATATATAAAGTCCAATACACTTTCATTTAAAAGATAAATATATTTGAATTAATCGTATAATCTAGACAAGCAGTTGTCCGAATTACGATATTGATTAATAATAATAAGCACGAAATTTAAAATTTTATTAAAATATTCCAACACTAGATGGAGCTACAGCTTAGGGACATTATTTTTTTTTTCATTTCACAAAATGGAGTTTTATTAAATGTAATATAACTATAATAAATAAATAAACAAATAAAAATTCCATATTATACAAAATGTAATTAATAAGCTGAATAAAAAACATATATATTTTAAAAAATGTTTAAAGTATATAACAACACAAAATAATGTCATAAAGGATCAGTTTTTGCAAATAAAATGCTATTTATATAATAGATAAATTGGATAAATTTATGTTTTATATAAATAAACTGTAAAATTGAATAAGTTATATTAGTTTTTCTTTTAAAGTCTGTTTGATATCATAGCTAAGGTTTCATTAAGATTTATAGAGTTGCCAGTGGATCTGCATTTTCTTATTTACCAACTGTCGTCATATTTTCTTCACGAGTATACACTGCAATGAAACCTTTTCCCTGTCAAACCAGAAACATAGAACAACATCGTTTTCCCATGTTTTATATTTTCTAGCGGCACCAAGATGATACACTTTTATTATAAACGGAAAAATTCTCATATAGATAAATATAACTTTTAAAATTACATTTTTGTATTGAAGAAAAATCGAAATTTTTTTTTTGTTAAACAAAGAAAACAAAAAAAAATTTAAGCGAACTCTTGCCAATTTTTATTAAAATGTTGTATATTGTTTAATATAAAAGACAAATTTTATTATTTTACTTTTGTAGAAGCAATCAAAAAGTAATTTTTATTTAATAAATAATACAGATAGAGAGGGATAAGCAGGATAGGATCATTTAAACAGTGTCTTGGACAGAGGAACACCAAAGTTTTAATTTTTTTTACATTGAAAAAAATTGTGTAAATTAAATGTTCCTCTTAAAAAATATAGTTTTTTCTTATTTATTGATTTTTATTCATATAGTTCTATGGTTTTCAGAAACGGATTGGCCCACATTTGTATCTTACCCAGCTCTCATCTCACGTTTCTCATGCCTAAATCAATATTTTGAATGTTAAAACTGTATTTATAAAATTTTACATTATGAACACTTGCAAAAATTTTTCTTCTAAATTTTTACAAAATTAATCAAATATATCAAATTTTTATATAGGACTACTATCTTTACTGCTTACCCATTTTATTCTAATTGGAAACTAATTTTCTAAGCATTGAGATATTTTTATTCCAAATTAAACAATATTTAACATATTTTTGTCAAAAAGATGAATTTTTAGTTTATTTTTATAAATATATAATTTTTCATTTGATTTAATTGCATGTTTAGTTTATAAAATGTTCAACAAATTATTCTAAACAAAGAAAAGATATAAATGAATTTTAAAAAATTATAAAATATTTATTTGAATTGTATATTATTTCTAGACTATAACTTCAAAATATATAATAAAGTTTAAAGTAATTCCTTATATTTATTATACTGTATTTAGTTTTAAAAAACATTCAAAATTTCTGAAGATATAATATAGAAGATTATTAGTTTCTAAAAATCATTTTCATTTGAATTTTCATCAGTATATTATCTTAATCTTTTAATGCAGTAATATTTATATTTATCATTTATCTTTAATAATATTAAATATTTCAGGTACAAATTAAATAAAAAAGTAACAAGTTATATTTAGTAGCTAAATTAAGATATCATTTGAGAGTAGATATTTAGGAAATAAGAGTAAATATTTTGTATATGATTATCTCAAAATGAAAAGTTTGCAAGTTTTCATTATCTGATCAACAATAATTTATAGTTTTATCATAAAGTACAAAATTATAATCTATTAAATCACATATTAAAGTATATAATATGATATTAAATATGGAGAGTTTAAGATAAATTATAAATTTTTTAAACATTTATTTTTTTATCTCAAACTTTATCAAACATTATCTATTTTGAAACAGATTTTCCTTTATTTTAAAAGAATTTTCATATACTTCTTAAAAATCATGTAAATAAATAACATTTAGAAATTTGTTTTGGAATAATGAGAACAAAAATATTATTTAGTCAGCAATTTCAAACAAATGTTCCTAATTAGATTTATCATTCTTTTGGAGATTAGCCAAACAGACAAATAAAGGTGATATTTGAGAAAAGTTATTTTCAGAAAGACACAAATCAATCAATTTGTACATATATTAATACTGATTTTATTTGACTTAGTATTAACTAATTACATCAAATGACAAATGGACTTGTAAACATGCTAATGAAAAAGATTTAAATGATAATCGGAACTAGAATGAATTGTTTAACACTTTATATAATATCCAAAGAAAGGAGAGAAAATCAAATTTATCACTTCTATTACTCTTATAACAATGTAACAATAGAGAAAGTATTGTCCAAGTCAAACCTGTACATGAATGTGCTACTTTTCTTTACTATAATCCATAAAAGAAAGTTTAAAACTATAACATATATTACAAAATGATTCATTTCTGTTACCTTTTATTATTTAACTTCAATGTGAGATAAATCATTCACATTAAAATGTACTACACATTTTTACTCTCAAAACTACCGTATATAAACTTTATAATAAATGGCATAAAAATTGCTGTTCTTATATATGGTTAAATTCACTAGGGCCATAGTTTTCAATCTGTGGTCCATGGATGCTCTGTGAAGCCACTTCAAGTGTTTTGCAGAAAAATCAAATATACAATTAAAAATTGTTGCAAAAGAAAAATCAATACAATGTAAAATAATTTTTGTATGGGAATGTAATTAGCAAATGCCGATGACATCATATACTGGATTGAGTGCACTTGATTTCAAAAAGATGTGCCACCTGCTTTAAAGCTGACTTATAAGTGTTCTGTGGAAAAAAATGTCAAAGTGTAGTGTTCTCAAACTTCATAAAGATTGAGAACCATGGCACTAAGATATAAAAAAAATCTTAAAAGTGACATATCAGATAAGTCTTTTCTATTCATAATTTTTAATTTGAAATGGCTGTAGCTGTCCATTTTATCCAAGTTTTCAGTTATCTGAGGTGGTATTGGTCCATATTCACTTGAATAATCTGTGTTCTACTGTATAGTCAAATGTATAAAATTTAACATTTTGGTTGTTTTATTAGAAGAAATATTCAAGAATTAAATATTTAAATTTTATTTATTTAAAAATAAACTATAAATAATTTTTCAAATATAATTATTTATTAAAGTTAAAACATTAACAGATTATTTTCAAAATTCTTGTAAAATGTTATCAAAGAGATAATTTTCCTTTCCTATTACTTCATTCAATATGTTTGAAAGTGTGCTAATATTTTCACTACTAATATTATACAAACAAAATAAACCTGAACTTTGTTAAAACAAAGTAATTTTATATTAATAAATGTTGTTATTGAAGTTTTTATGCAAATTTTTTATAATATAAAGACTGCTTATGAAACAATTTTGTCCCTACTGTTCATGTGCATGTGAGTTGGCAAATTGGAAAATGGATGGATAATCCACAAAATTTATATCTTGTTTTTTTCATTATTGTATGTAACCAGATGTAACAAATCAGGTTAAAGGAAAAGCCAATTGGGTGGCAGAATAATGGAAGGGGAATTGGTTAGGTCTTTGCTGAGTGGAATAAAGTTGAATCTTTTAACCTGTGTGAAGCATCCTTTGTGTAATAAGCTATGTGCAATTGTCTACCACTATCACACTAAGATTGTTACTACATTAATATAGAAATTTTAAACTATAATAATAAATAATAATAAATATCTTTTCAGTTTACTATTAAAAATTCTCACAACATAACTTACTATCAATTGCATGTAAGCATCAATAGATATATGCAACACAAAAACATGCAAGCTGTAGAAAAAGTTTCTTAAAATTTATTTACTTACTTTTTTGTTGATCTTTTTATATTTACAGTAAAAATACATACTTTCTGTTCTCAAAAAGAAATGTTATGATAATTTCAAAAAATTTTTTAATAATTTGTTTTAGTTTAAACAGATGATTTATTAAATATTTTTTAACTGTTCGTTTATGACTTTTGTTTTAATATGTAGATAAACAAAACCACCAGTTTATTGTGGAAATATTATAACAACAAATCTTTTATTTAGAAAATTTCTTTGAATAAAATTTTCTAAATGAAAAAAACAAGCAAAGTTTTATTTGATGTATTTTAAATAAAACAGATTTATATTTCATTATATGCAATGAAGTATTTATTCATTGTATTTAAATTTAGTTTATTAGAAGTAAAAAATGAATAACTGATTTGTGTAAATAGTTCTTAAAGTATCCTTGATAAAATGTTTTGATTTTAAATATATACAATAACAAAATATATTGTTATTTTGTTAATAACAAAATATAAACAACAACAAAGGAACATTGAAAAAAAAAGCTGATTATACATTTTGAATACATGATTTTATTTAAAATATCTATTTGCTACATATATAGTGATAAAAATTTAAACACATTTAAAAACATTATTTAAAATCTTAAATACATAAAATGTAAATTTTTATGTATAACAAATAAATGTAAAAATAGGAGTATTACTTGTAAAATATTTTTTAAAAACTAGATCTTTATATTAAAATTATATTTCATAATGTTTTGAATTCTGTTAAGATGTGCAAAAACCTGTCTGCTTGATTGCACAGCTCCAAGGCCAAAGTATTAATAAACTGATTTGCATTATCCATAGGAACTGCAACTCCTTGTGGAGAAACATTATGCCATTGACTTGGATGCATAATATTTGGAGGTAAAAAGGCTGTACCATTATTTATTGCCCTTGAAAAGAAAATAACGTTTTGATTATTTTTATTGAAAAAATTTAACAATTGCATTTTACTTAAAATACAAAAGTTGTTATTTCAAAAACATTATTTTTTAATACAGTCAGTTTCTGCTGTGTTTACTATATTAGTTTGTATTCTTTTATAATGAAGGCAAATAAAAATTTCTCAATTTTCAACCAAATTTTCAATCTATCAAATTAAATTTTCTTCAATTTAAATGATGCTTCAGTAAACAACTTATCATATTCTAGCCAGATGATAAGATTATTATTATTTAAATATCTGAACTTATATCTTGACACAAAACATTATACATATATAATCCGTTAAATTATCTCTAAGAAATACTATAAATTTTTACACTTCTGAAATTTAACTGCCTGTACTATATTCTATTATACACATTATTTAAAATTTTTCTTTTTCAGATTTTCTTAAAGTTTTATAAAAGTTGTTTTTAATGAAGTACAAGACAGTTATTCTTACTTGATATTTATCATGCAGATCATTTATTCATTGATTCATAAGAAGCAGCTTTCTGAGCAAATATCCAGAAAGCTGCTTCTTAAACAAATAAACAAACTCATTTTGTATTCAGTTCCCAAATAATTTGCTACACTCACTATCAGACAAACATGAATAACAATACCTTTGATAATGACTTAAAATTAATGATACAAGAAATCAAAAAATAGCAATAAATCAAATGAGAAACATCTTACCAAGTATGCACTACTTGATTTATATAAAAATAATTGAGCAAGATCAATATTATATTTTTTAACCTATACTTCTATTGTGAAATGATTTTCAAAGAAACTTCTTTTATATTTGTAAAAACATATATAAGGAATAATTTAAATATTCTAATTCAAAAAGTAAATTGACAAATAAAAATTTATAGTTAGAAATTATGACATTATAATAATATACCAGGTGTATAAGCTTAAATCCGCTGTTTGCTAATAGATGGCGTAAGCGAGCATATTAAGTTACCATGACAATGCCGTATTGTTTTTTTTGATGATTTTGACGTCTGTCAACATTAATCAGTGCACATCATCAGATATTTCATACAACAACATATATTTTTTTTTTGTAATCATGTCTACTTTTATGCCAGAAAAAGAGCATATGCGGCAAGCTTTGCTTTTCTGCTTTAATTTGAAGAAATCGGCTGCCAAAGCACATCGAATGCTTGTGGAGGCTTATGGAGACAGAGCTTTATCGGAAACCATGTGCAGAGATTGGTTTCATCAGTTCAAAGATGGAAATTTTTACCTGAGCGACAAGAAGCATGAAAATCGGCCCAGGAAGGTTGAGGACCATCAACTGCAGGCTCTTTTGGATGAGGACGATACCCAATCGCAAAAAATGCTTGCCGAGCAATTGGGTGTTACTCAACCAGCCATTTCCATGCGTCTACGTGCCATGGGAAAGATTCAGAAGATCGGAAAATGGGTGCCGCATGAATTGAACGATAGGCAGATGGAGCGACGCCAAAACACATGCGAAATCTTGCTCGCCAGACAAAAAAGAAAGTCGTTTCTGCATCGGATTGTAACTGGTGATGAGAAATGGATATATTTTGAGAATCCTAAATGCAAGAAATCGTGGGTTGATCCAGGCAAACCATCAACATCTTTCCCAAGACCAAATCGCTTTGGACGGAAGACAATGCTGTGCGTTTGGTGGGATCAGCAGGGTATTGTCTACTATGAGCTGTTGAAACCTGGTGAAACTGTCAATGCTCACCGCTACCACCAACAACTGATCAAATTGCACTGTGCTCTGCGTGAAAAAAGGCCGGATTATCAGCAAAGACACGACAAGCTGATTTTCCTCCACGACAATGCACCATCGCATGTGTCAACATTGGTCCGAAACTACTTGGAGACACTCAACTGGGAGGTGCTACCCCATCCCACTTATTCACCAGACCTGGCCCCTTCCGACTATCACCTCTTTTCATCGATGGGCCACGCGCTTGCTGAGCGGCACTTTGATTCTTACGAAGACGTCCGAAAATGGCTTGATGAGTGGTTTGCCTCGAAAGAAAAGAAATTTTTTTGGCATGGTATCCACACATTGCCCGAGAGATGGAACAAATGTGTCACTAGTGAGGGAAAGTACTTTGAATAAATTTGTTTTTGCTTTCTAAGAAAAAAACGTGTGTTTTTCTGACTAAAAAACAGCAGATTTAAGCTTATACACCTATGTATTCATTTTCATTATTTGAATAGTTAAGTAGTGTTTCCAAAAAATTTTATAAGCCAAAGTTATGCAAAAAACAATTGTTAAAATTACCTTACAACACCCTGTACATTCTTTTCTATAAAAAGCAAGTTACATTATGGAACATATTTAAATTCCATATTAATATGATTTTTTTTAATACAAAATTTGAATATATATAACATTAAAAACTTAATGTTTCATTGAATTAAAATAAAAGTTTTTAAAATTTATAAAAATCCAGCAGGATAAAATATATTTAAAAATTGAACACTAAACACAAAAAATTTGATGTCTTCACAACATCCTTCACAACCACAGGAATACAATTAACATGACCAGAGTTGACCTTTCTTAGAAGGATGTTGTGAAGTCATCAAATTTTTATTTGTATTTAGTCTTCAATTTTTAAATAGTTTTTCAAATCATGTTTGTTTAAAATTATCAAATTTAATTTTTATTATAACTATTCTTAAAAAAATTTATCCTGAAAACATTTATTATTACTAACAACCATAATTTTCATTTGGAAGAATGATTTTTGTCTAAAGTAAGTTCATGTTTTCTATACATATTGCCTGCATATAATTTAAATATATATTATATATACAAAAATTTACAAATAATGGCAATGTGAAAATTAAGAAATTATAAAAAATTTGAATTTTTCAATACTTAATAATATGATTTTTAATTTCTACTAAAAGTGTATAAAATAAAATTATAAATTGTAAGTGAATATTTGATATAAATTATTAATTTAACAATCAAGTTTTTAATTTAAAAGTGATTTTCAGTAAGAGTATTAATGATTTAATGCATACATGAATTATGTTTTAAAATCACAGTGTAATTTTGAATACTACATCCAATAGTAATGCTGTTTACTATAACTAACTAGTTTAAATAAAAATAAAAAATTCAACATATTATTATAGATAAAGTAGAAATATTGTAAAATAGAATATTCAAAAAATCAGAAAAAAAGAACTTTATTGAAGTAAGGTGCAATTTCAGAAAACTTCAAAAAAATATATTGAATTATTTGTAAAAAATGAAAATTTGTTGATAAACTACTTCATGCTTAAATAAATACTATTAACCCTAAATAATTCATTTGACTATAAATTTTACATAGCTTGATTATACTGATTAATAAGAAAACTGTTTACATCTAATTAATAATCCCCTTTAAAATTTTTATTAGTCTAAAAGTAAATTAAGATGAATAATTCTGATAAGAAATTTTATTTATTTAAATTAGTTAATAAACTATCATTATAATTATCATTAGAAATATTGCTAGCTGTAAATGAAATTCATTTAATTTTTAATAGATTTGATAAATTTTCAAAAAGTTTTAATACATTAATACTTAAATTTGTAACTATAAATTATTTTTTAGAATCATACTATTAATAATTTATTATTGATAAATAATAGGAATAAGTTTCACAGTTAAAATTTCAAAGAAAATTATTTATAAATATTGTAAGTAATTGTCAAATTAATAATTATTTCATTATTAGACATTCCATTTTGATATTGCAATAGCTTCTGTTTTGAGCAATTTATAGTACTAGCATCTGACATTATATATTTTGCTGTATTTCCTTGTAATGAGGAAAAGTTCTCTGAGGGGCTGTCCATAAATGACATCCACACTGGACAGGAGGAAGAGGTGGGAAAGGGAGGGGTTGTGCTTCAGTGGATGTCCATTTTATTTCATTAAATTTTATACAGTTTATGAATGTTATTATATTTATTTCAAAATTTCTTGTATGCAGATTTTTTTTCAAAATATCTCTCTTGAGCTGGTAGCAAAAGTACAGCAAAGTTTTCATTTTTACACATTACTAGCAAATCAACAATATATTGTAATGCCAGTCTACTAATATTTAAAAAGTTGGTACACCAATGGTGGAGAAATCTCTATAGGTTGACCTAAGGAATTTGAGTTATTTTAATTCTCAGATGTTATGAAGTTTGCAGATTTTCTATTATCTCTGTATTTCAGTTCAATAACTTACATGCAAGTATTACCATACTACTGTACTGCACATACATAGGTACTATGTGGTAAAGTCTATGCACACAAACTAACCTGCTGAGCAGTCATGTGGGAATTAATTATTGTGAGAAGTTTACTTCAGGATTCTGACATCATCCAGCAATAGTTTGAAAATTACTTGAGATGATCTTGAGGAAGAGTTGATCTGAAGAACAACATGGCAAAGACTGATAGATGGTGGAGACTGGTGTAGATAATCAGACCCAAGGAACTGTCGGAGAAATAGCTGGGGAAGGGATTAGCACTGAAAGATAGTGAGCAAATAATGAAAGGTCAAGACAAACTTGAGTTGGATTGATTGAGATGAACTGAGCAAGACAGACAGATCCTTCAATCCAGAACTGACTTGAAGATAAAGTTACAGACAGAAGGATCCATTGACCAATGAATGACCTTTCTTGATCTGTTCCTCGGAGCATATCAAGAAACTCATCATCCTTTTTGATAGGCATCCAGTCAAATGTAAAGTAAACTTTAACTAAGAAAATGTAAACCAAATTTTATTAAAAATTTAAAAAAAANTTATTTCTATTATATTATTATTATTATTTTATCATAAATTATATAACTTATAAATAATACTACTGAAATTAGTATTATTGTAATTTTAATTAATCTTTTCATATTAATTTCATTTCAATTTTAAAATAAAATTTTCTACTTTTCATTTGTATTGTCATTTTTATAAAATTACATAATGTTAATGCTAAGTTTACTAATGATTAACAGACAGACTTGGCTTTGTCTAAGTTAAAAAGCAAGTAAACAGTTAATATAGTTATGGAAACTTAATATCAATGAAAACTATATAGATAATATAGTTTCCATTGATTACTATAAACAGACAAGAATTGTCTAAATAATTTTATATATTTGTAAATTCACTGATGATATATTTAAAAAATAATTATAATAAAAAGCAACTGTCTGAATAAACAGAGTCATATTATAATGAACACATACATGAAGATTCAACCACTTCTAACCCATTTCTAAGCTTCTAGAAGGATGACACAGCTGCATTGCCAAACATTATATTCTCAAAAAGTTTTCTGTTAAGAACAAATACCCCTCATTCAGAAAATAGGTTTGATCCTTTGTTACTGTTAATATTTATACAATTGCATTAATTTGCAGTGAGAGCAAGATTTGTCAAAGAGGAATTACATTCAAAATGACAGTAAAATATCTATTCCTGACTTGAATTTCATTAAAACAAACTTCTTAAATAAAANAATGTAAAGTAAACTTTAACTAAGAAAATGTAAACCAAATTTTATTAAAAATTTAAAAAAAACATGCAAAGATTAATTTTTTTTAACAATTTAAGCATAGCCAAGGAAGATGGTCATATGAAAGGGGTAACTTGTGCAAAATGACCTGCTTTATTTCAATATGCTTCTAAAGATAATACTGTATATCAATTGCAAAATTAAAGCATTATGGAAAGCACTGTTATAACTTACTAGAAAGATTCCAATCTTATAAGAGTAATTTGGATGTAATTCCATTGTTTCTACTTTAAGGGGGGGGGGTTGAATTTGCTGGATGTCCAAAGAGGGGAGGGGTTACAGAAACTTGGGCAAACTGGGACAATGGGGATAGGGGGAGTAAAAATTTCAAGAATAATGCAGACGTAATTTATGGAGAGCCCCTAATATAATAATGACAATTTGACTTTAACATATTTTGCTGTATCTGATACAATCTGCTACAATAATCTGATTTTAATATTTTTAAGATAATGTTATTCATAAAATATTTCTAAATAACACTATTTTCTATGGCAAATATATTGATGTTTTAGTAATTGGGGTCATCCATAAATGATGTCACATCCCAAGGGGTAGGGGTTTAAGAATTTGACAAGGGAAGGGGAGAAGGTTTAAGACAGCATGATGTCACTGCTTACTAAATATACAATTTGGGTTAAGGATGGATCTAGTAAAAGAAAATTGTGCATGTTCTTTTACTCTGCAACTCTCAGTATTGATATTGCAAAACTCCCTCAAGAGGCACCACTGACTGAGTATTTGCACAGGAATAAAAACACCAAAGTTGTAAGAGAAAATTTGATCAGCACAACAAATTGTACATAAAATATCTTATTTCATAATTTTTTGACTTGCTATCATTTCTACAGTCAATCCTGGTTTTTGTTTATAAAATCAAGCATCCTACTTGATGTTTTTGCCATGCAATACAGTATTGCCAAATCAAAGGAATGTTCAGCTTTAGAAAATCCAGTAATTTTCACTTTAACCCAAATTTTATTCAAAAAATTTTAAACAAATCCAGATAGAAATATTTGGGACGTTTTCAAAGAGGGAACTTTTCTTTCTGTAGAACTGTTGGTCTTTGTGTGGCAACAATGATCCAATACTATGTCAACATTGTTTATCACATGTTGTCCAGAAAAATGAGTGTCAGAATAATATCAGAACTTTAAAACTCTTGATGAATTAACAAAGAAATTAAATTGAATTGAGTTTCAGGTATGTCACAGCAGTGTCTATTTGCATTTGTTGCCAGTTCTTCAAACATAATTGAAGGTAAAAAACATATTGTGACAGTGCCAGTAAAGCTTGAAAGGCACAGTATAATTTACATGTAAACATCCAAACTCAGAATTTGCTAGAGCATCAATTCATTACTTAGAAGAATTGGCTTCATTATTAGGACCTGCCAAAGTTTTCTTCCTTAATCAAGATGACAAAGATAGGATTCCTACAGGAATGGTTGCAGCAAACAATCAGTCCTCATTACTCATGCATATGGATAAAGCTACCAGATCACGATTGGATAGTGGCCAATGGTCATAAATTAATATTATCAGTTCATACATGTGTTGATGTCAAGTCAGGTTGTTTTGGTAATCCCCAAACAGTCAGTTACTGGTCCTAAGTACATTGCTGTACAAAATGGTAAACATGATTCACCTCTATCTTATTCCTATTCCTGTATTATGAAAAAATTGTTAAATTTGCCAAAATTTGCTGAGTATGTTAAATTTAATAGTGGACATGTAAAGCTTATTGTTATTATAACTGTTGATGAAAGACCTGATAAAAATCCACACTATCACAAAGTTAACAAGGCTGCCTGCAACTTTTCTCTTTTTACAGAATAATCTACATGCAATGTTTATAGCCACAAATGCCGCAGACTGCAGTGCCTACAGTAGAGTTGAGCATTGAATGGCTTCCCTTTTTTAGGGAAATGGCTGAAATAATTCTACTTCAGCAGCCATCTTGACAAAATTGGGAAAACAGTTGAACAACTCAAAGAAGATAACTTTGATTTTACTGGATGCACATTGGCAGAAGTATGGTCAACTATAGTCATTGATAATCATTCAGTAATTGCTGAATTTGTCCCAGTAGATGATTCTCAAATTGACTTGACAAATCAAGAAATTTCTCCTTTTTTTAGCATTCTAAACACATCAGGGAATTGCAATACATGCTACAAATTATTAAATGCTAAGACAAATTGCTGTTCACCATTTATAAGCAGCTATAATAAGGTAATGCCAGATAAATTCTTGCCTCTACCAATAAAATTAATTCAGAGTATTGAAGATTTGAGAGCAGTAGAACCATCTTCAAATATAGGTATATTTGCAACTCTGTTTATGAGAAAGGCTTTAAAAGAAGAAATATTGCAACAGTCTTGTCATAAGTACTGGTCTCTGCCATACAACTTGTATTGCATGTCCATGGCAATTGCAATTGTGAATTGGACATATGGCAACTGCACATTATATCATACCTCCTTGAAAAGCCTTCACAACCACTCTCAACAGTTTACTACAAATTCTCAAGGCCAAGCTCTAGTCAGTCAAAAAGAACTGGTACATGTCGCAACAAAAAGGAACAATGTCAATAAATTCTTCATTGATCCATTCAATATCTTTGGCAGACATTGAATGGATCAACAAAGAATTTATTGACATAAAAAATCTCCCTAAAAGTGTTTGTATGGAAACCAAAGTACTATCTCTTGTATAGTGTCAATAAAAGAACAGTTNTATTTATTATTTTCCTTTTTCTTTACTTCTTTCCCAACATTTGTTTTCGGATTATTTTGCAAGTGTTATCTGCATGTAACATCAATGTAATTATTTCTGTATTTTCTTACCTGATTATGCCAAGCGGTATCAGGCTAAGTAATAAAGATTATTTGATGATGATAATGATGATGTATAGTGTCAATAAAAGAACAGTTAACTGATGAATGGGAGTGAAAAAATTTTTGGAGTAAGCTAATTGATATTTACATTGTACATGAAACTAAATACCACTTCTGATTGTTGTACTTTTTTTCAAAGAAAAAGGAGGGATGTAACTGATGAGACATCATTTTAAAGGTAGGTTTGAAAAATGTGACAACAGGTGACAAGGGGAAGTTAAAATTCACCATTGTCAGAAATTGGAGGCAATGTGCTTCACGATAATTACTTGTCTTGAGATCCTGCAATAGAGTTTACTTTCCATATTTAAATTTTTTTTCAATCTAACTTTTAAGCATATGTAAGTTTCATATATAATGAAGTAAATAACACACTATTAACTATTCTAGTATTCCTGCATATACTTTATTTGTATTTTAACATGCTCTGATTAGATGTGATAAGATATTAGCTTTTATTCAATATAGGATTTTGAATAAAAGCAAACTTGTAATATTAATAGTAAACTAGCATTCCTTTTATATTTAAGCACTTGCATTAATAAAAGTAATAACTTTACTTAATCCTAAACAAATGTGTTTTGATAAAGTGAATTTTCATATTCAGATTACACTTATTTTAGCTATTATACATTTAAAAATATGTTACTTAAAATATTTACCTGATTTGGCTTATCAAAATAGACATTTTTTCTTTTATATAATATAATTTTGACATTGTTGTGGCTAATGCTTGTCTTTCTGTTGCAAGTGTCATCTCAATTAATTTTCTTAAATCTTTTTCTTGATTTAATTGAGAAGTTAGCTAAGATTTACAAATAAATAATAAATTAATATAAACATTTTAAAATAATTTATTAAGTAATTACATTTATATATTATAATTTTCATATAAAAAACATTTTCATCAATTTGAATAATATAATTCTAACAGCCTGCTATTTATATAATATTGATCAAACTGTTATGCATCATAAATACTGACCAGATAATAAATTATTAAATTAAAAATAAAAACTTATATATCAGAAGGCATTCTATAAAAATTATACAATGTTTATAGCCTATTACAAAAAAATTATAACTAAAAATTTAATAATAATAAAAATAGTTAAATTTGTTGTTTTTGTTTTTATTATAAAAATTTTCAAGAACTTATAGACCAAACAGTACAAGAATGTTAATTATAAGATAAGTAAAATACAGATTTTGACACTTATTATGCTCAGAATATAATAATGTTTTTACATATAAATTAAATGTTACAGATGAAATTAAAAACAGATTGGACATATCTATTATATTCTAAACATTTTATTGATACTTTCCCAGCTGTTATATAAAACAGAGGGAAAGTATGACATTTGGTCAAAAATGGCCACCCAAGGTCCTGAGTCCAAAAGAGTAATGGACTCAGGACCTTGAAACATTGAGAAATACAAGGGAATTGGGATTTTTCTTGTATGTTAGGTATGGGGCACAATTTTGTTCACCCAATTTGAAGCTTAATAATTCCTGTGTCTTTTGTCAAAAATTTCTAAAATTTTGCAGGGTGGATTCTATATTAGGGGATGGATGCTATTAAATTTTGGTGATTAAAGGTTGACAAGGTGGGAAGATAAAGAGGATTGTGTGTCATATCTCAAGTAAGGTCTGACTTAATGATAATTTTACTCATTATTAGCATTTACAATTTTTTATAAAACCCATACCTACCCTCAAAATTAAATTTTGCCATTTTATAGGTTTGAAGGTAGGTTTTTATTGATTTTATTAAAAAGAACTTTTTAAAAATATAAAAAGTTCTTTTTAATAAAATATCATAACAGATGGCACCATCAAATGTTGCCAGAAAAGATGATCTACTCATTATGGATTTTTTTAACAATATTTTTTAAAAGAAGATATATAGATTTATTGTATTAAATTTTCTATATAAATAAAAATATATCATTTAAATTCATATAAGAAAGAACTACACAAAAATAATAGTATTTGATTAAAATTTTTTTTGTGCATTCAAATATACAGTAATGACATTTATAATATTAAAAACTAACTTTAGTTTTATAAAAAGCTTGAAAGAGTATATAAAATATAATGTGTAGCAACAATTTTGGCATATTTTTCTTAAAGATAGCTGATAAGCTAGATTAATATTTATATTCTTTGAATAGATTCAATGAAAAGTAACATAACAGGTATTCATTTAAAAATTTATTTAAAAATATATTTTAATATGGATTCATAAATAGATACTTT